>NW_010315507.1:34044-41498 GCF_000700745.2 Antrostomus carolinensis
AAATCTACAGGACTGCCAGCTGTTACATTACAGGGCCTTTAGGAGAGGAAGTGAATAGTAACTTCTCTCCTTCAGGTTTCCTCACAAATTTATACATAAACAACCGTTTTTTGACTCAGAAAGATGAAGATTGCTTTGTATCAGTGTTATTCAGTTTGGAAACCCAGAGAAGGAGTGATAAATAGGGGAGCTAAGATTAGCTGTTAATTCTTGATGATCAACTTAAGAGTGACAACATAGGCTGTACCTGTCTGAAAATGAGTATCTACAAAGTGGACTCCTGAATCTGAGCTAATCATCCTGAGCCCTCTCAGAGGGAGTGGAACTGTATGTAATTTATCTCCACATAAAATAGACATGTCGAAGAAGTTAGATGGATTGTGTTCCAGATATGTATTTATTTCTCTCCACTGACTATGAAAAAGGTATAACAATTAGCATAGGTAGAGATATTCACACTGTACACAGCTAAAGTTGTGTGAGGTGAATCACAGCCCTGGGTCTAGATCTCATGAGGCATCAGAGTTTGTATATTTTATTGATACCAGCTACAGAGGATAGGTGCTTCTGAGAAATCTGGAGAGCAACAAGTGGATTCAAGCCAAAAATGGAGACACTGTGAATAGGCAACTGGCTTTGGAAATTGTTGGCCTTAAAAAAGCACATTAAATGCTCTTCATCTCACAAGAACTGCTGTTAGTATTGGAAGTTATTCACATTGCTTTGCTTGAATTGATTAACTATATCCTCTAATCCACTCTCTTGAGGAACTTCTAAAGAGATCCCAGCATATACATCTTCTATTTTATGTAGTGTAAATGCACTTCAAGGGGAACTTTGATCCCTCTCACCATCCGCAGCAACTCATTGCAGTACTACAAGACAGCTGGGTCAGTCTCAATTACTTCATATCAGATTCAGTTGCTTAATTGAAGACTGTGTTGGAGAAACTTTGTGAACTTGCAGCAAAAATAGCCCAATTAAATACATTTTGCTTCTGAAAATGGACCCAGTATATGAACTAGCCATCTCCTTTCTCAGCAAAACTTAACAATAACTAAATGAAGCTAGAATTTTCCAACTCAACAATTCTGTAATACACAGCATTTAGGTAAGGAATAAAAAAGGGTTTATTAACTGACCCAGAAATTATAACCAGTGCCCAAGAAATGGCCCACTCCTAGCAAGAGGAGGAAATGAATATTATTCAACTACAAAAAGAAAAGGTGATTGAAGAACTAGATACATTAAAAAGTCTGGTTATGGAAGAGGTAACTTTTCACCAGAATTGTTCAGTGACCAAAATAATAATGCACTGATAACTATAAATGCTATTCTATATCTGAAAAGATGCTTCTCATTCCAGTATTAAATCAAAAGCAGGAGAAAATTCAGGAACAGCCCACAGACTCTGCACTTATTTCAGTGGGCCCAGTTGGTAGTTTGGATACAGCATGGCTGAACATTTCAGATTGCTCTGAGGCTGAATTTAAATTTTGTTACCATGGAAGATGGAGCACTATCACATTTGTTTGTTTTCTTGACCACCTCAAGTGAGAGACCAAACACAAAGTGGGATTTGAACCTGTAAATTAGATGCATGAAGAAGAAGAGGAGCTAGGTGGCAAAAAGTTCTAACATACTGGGTAACAAAATTAATGGAATAAACTGGATGGTCTGCAGTCTCATTCATGGCATGAAAAAGCAAAAGACTGGACACTGGTGCGACATCTATAATATTAAACTAACATACTCCTTAGTGGAACTGAAACCAGAAAGTATCAAACATTTCTAACAATATTACTAAACTCTTTTACCCTGCAGAAATAGGATGGCTGTATCCAAAATTGTTTATTGTAACTGTCTCTGATCATCTTTCCAGAAACTAGAAATAATTTTGGAGAGTTCTCGATCACCTATGCCAAGACCAGCACTGTGAATACTCCTTAGCCTTGTTTAATCTACTAGTACAGCCAAGTGTTGGGGTAGCAGGAAAGGTTTCTCAAAGCCCATACCAGAGCTGTGTTCCTTCTAGCTCATTTAATTTCTGTTAAAAAAAGCTTCATGATAGAGAAAGCACAGATGTGGTGCTGTTTGCTTGACTGAGGGGAAAGATAACTGCAGTGTGATAGAGAACCCCAGCAAAACAAATTTGAGAAGTGCAGTCTTTCTGGGACTCGAGCTTCAAGTAAGAGCTGAGAGGTTCCAAAAAAAAAAAGAAAACAAACCCCAAAAAACCCCCCCAAAACCCCACACCCAACCAAAACCAAAAAACAAAAACCACCCAAACTACAGCACACCTCTAGAGCAGCCTTATCCTCTTTATCTTCTCTCCAAACTAGTCCCTCTGTTCTTTCTCCAGGAAAAAAAATAATGGGCCGATGCCACCCTATAACCCCAAAAGAATTTCATGCAAACTGCAACAGTATTGGGTGACCTAAAACAACAAGGCTGGCAACATTGTGTGCTCTGAGTGAATTCCTTGATAAACATTTCCCACTTTGTCTTCCTTTCCAATCATTCACTTTAATTAGACCATTCCTATCCAACAGATTATTCACACTAACTTCCATATGCTCCTCAGAGGATGCTTATTTTAGCCATCGGATGTAAAGACTTTTATTCCTGCTCCTTGTCATCACATACTGAGGTCCTTTCTAATCCTACTCGGCCACTCCACTTGCAGAAAGGTAAACCATCCCCTGCAAGCAGAGCACTGTGATCTCAGATTTACCTGATATTTGTAGAACCACCCTGCCTGCTGCCAATAACCTGTGGTGAGGATGCTTATTTTGATTTTCCACTATTCACTTCAGTTGGTGGGCTGAATGACAGAAAATGTTTTCTGATTCTTTGTTGTAACTGTCTGAAACCAGATAGAAATGAGGAATTGAAGATTAGCGCCTCATGACAATGAATAAGGATCAGCAGATGAAGAATTAAGCACACATATGGACAGCTTCAGATGCATTTTTTTGCATTTATTTTGGTGCTTCTGTCTTCTGATTTTAAAAGGCAGATGTCAGTTTTGCTTTTCTAAATAATCTGTCTATCTTTACTCTTCTAGGCAGTGAAGTTGCATATGCATTGTCAGGAGTGTACTACAAAGAAATCCTAAATAAATGAATATGTTTCTGGGAGTAGTCAGTGTTTGGAAACCATGTTATGCAAGGGAAAGCTTCACAAGCTGAAGGAGGAAAATAAAAGAAGGATTAAATAAGTTCATCCGGTTACAGTATTCCTTTCATTGGAAGCAGAATTAGTCATCAGCTAATGAGAGCTGACTCTGGGGTCTCTAACACTGGACTGTGATCTATTTAGTGAATGCATTCGTGCTTTCTGCTGGATAAGACAGTGTTCCTGGGAAGGTTTTTGGGAAAAAGAAAAGTTTGAAAGGATCATGCAAGTCAGTTATAATAAATGCATCTTTACACAGGCATTTCCTACCTGGTTGTGAAGCCTTAATATTCTTCATTTAAGGAAGCTACATTTTCCCAACTAACTTGATATACTGTGTTGGATTAGGGTCCTACCATACCAGCTCATGGAAGAGCCTTTTCTTACCTCTGATAATTCCTCATCTAAAATGACAAAGCACAGAAAAAACAGTCAGAGAAAACAGGGAAAGAAAGAGGTACAAATTGTTAAAGATCATGCAAGATTCCTCCCAAATTAGTGTTTTACCACTGAGACATACCAGCTCCTAAAAGCATCCATTAGGTCATCACATGAAAAGCCTTCAATCCTGTCCCAATGATAATCGTTCTTCTTTCTCCTTCTGTATCCACATTTGTCCTCTTCTGTCCTAATCTCATCTGGTAGTTTAATGACATATTTTACCTCATACTGAATCTCAACTCTCTATTTTATTTCTCCCTGGCCTAGTAACAGCATTAAAGGGCTCACATTTCAGCTTCACCCTGTGGAGAAGCAATGCTGATTTGCTTTCCTTCCAGATGTGAAGCAACCCGTTTAAGTTTAATATTCGCTCTTCAGTCACACAGAAGCCTGTATTTAACTACATTTTTATGCATTATAAATGCACATACATTTGAAAGAATAAAATTTCCTCCGCCCGACATCACTGTAAATGGAGTTGAGGTAAGCTCTTGTTTCCCTGAGGCAGCCTGACATTTGAAGATCTTTTTTAACCATTTCAGTTTTGAACTGTAATTTTTCACTTCCTTGTGTTAGTGGGTTTCCAAGCACTTCCCAAAACAGGCACTGAGTAACCCTCCAGACAGTGTGCTAAGGGATATAAACAAACTTTTATCAGAGGAGGAAAGTGTTGGAAAAAGAGAAAAGGCAAATTTACAGAAGGTATATTAGGGATTTGGTGTCAGCTCCTGTGGACGCCTGATGCCCAGGTCTCTGATCTAATCTGTGCAGTGCTTGCTCCTCATAAGCAAGTAGCTCCAAGTAAAGGCTCCAAAATCTACTTTGCTTCTCAGACTTGGATGATAACTGATCAGTCTACTACACATAGACATCTGTGCATCTCCTCTCCTAGAACACATTCATTGTGGGCTGCAGTTTGTCTCTAAACATGCTGATGTCAAAAACAAGTGTGGGTGACTTTGCTGTGTTGGCGACTCAGTCATCAAAACTACAAGAAGGTGGTAGCAAGCCTGGGGTTCTCTCACAAACTCACTGGAGGCCTCAGGATTCATTCACAAGGCTGGGGAAGGAGCATGCATAACCCTGCAGTCCTTTGCCACCTTGACTTAGCTGTCTGTCTTTTTCAGTCAAGTGAAACTCTCATCTTGAACAAGCCTCCACAACCCATGCTACTTCCACCAAGTTGTAGTAATTCATAGCCCAACCTGTATGCCAGTACCAAGTGTCTATGCTCCAAGCCTCTGAAGTGCCAAAAAGCAGGAGACACTGGCTTTGTGTTTTGGGCAAGACACACTCCTTGGCATGAGTCCAAGTCTTCTGCAGCCCCTGCAACTCCATTGTGTATGGTACACTGCTCCTTTTCTCTCCATATGGCAGAGACAGGGATCATTTATCAAGATTTATACTACTGCAAAACTCTTGCTGAAAAAAAGGGCAGAATTTTCTAAAGAAAGGCATTAGCCTTCTTAATCCACGTATTTATAGATAACTTGTTTCTGAATGGACTTTACAAGCCTCATTTGCAGGTCACAATACATGGTGTATAATTGCAATTACTGTCCACTTAATGAGATGCTTTGCTTTTTTTAAAAAAAGACCCAAAAACACACAAAGCCCATCTGCCTTCAAGTGTGTGTCTATGGGTAAATACCCTTGGAGTGTCAGTTGGAAAAGAATTTATGGAGTGACAGTCTCTTGTCACATGATGTGGAATGTAGCATTTTATGGACTGATCCTTTTAGATCTCCAAACCTAAGCAAAATTTTTGTTTAATCAGAAACCAGAGTAGATCCATGAAAGGGCATCAGGCGGTAAAGCAGCATTGAATGTTCCCTCAGTCTGTTTAAAGACAGTGCCTCACCATGACAGTGTTTGCTTTGATTTTTTTAAAAAAACATAAAGAAAAAACTGCTGACAATAGATAGTGCCATAATCTAGCAAGCAAAGGCTGGTTAGAAATCAGTGACACAGATTTCAACAAATAAAACATGACCCACCTTGCAACAGTGGAAGGAATCACTGAACAAGGTGACTAAGGATATGGTAGATTTACTAGCATATGAAGCCTTGAAATTCATTTGTTTTCAGTTATAACAGTTTGTGCTATTTACCACATGGCCACATCAACACTTATCCCCAGCAAAAGGGAGTGGGAGAGACAGCACAGCCAAGGATAAGACTATCCATTTTGTCAGTGTGTTTATGTCAGATGTATTTACTGCAGGAAAAATATGGCCTAACTTGTAAGGCTTGGGTGAACCACATCTTAGAAGTTCCTGTTTCTCTCCACTGACAGTCAAGGATGTTGAGGGTGCCTTAGAGATGTCCATTTTGTGAACCTCACCCTTTGTGTGTGTCATGAACTGGTAGTAGAGACAGTGAGGTGATAATAAAGAAATTCCGTGCTTATTGATGCATCAGAATTACCCAGTTCCTACAAAGTACTTAAGAAAGTAACTTCTTGCAAAACTTCTGCCAAATTCTGTCATGTTGTTCAGTCAAAGAAGTGAGACAAAGCACTATCTTCTGCTGATCTCAGTTTGGCCATGACTTCAAGCTGGAGACAATAATTCAATACTTTGGAGTAGATACACAGAGAGACTCTTATAGACATGACTGGATCTTGTCCACCTTGCTCCTGGGCAGCTGTTTCATTCTGGAGTACAGCCACCATGGTCTTGATTCACTAGCTTGAAAGCAAGCCCTGCTGTGGGAAGAAAAACTGGATTAGATCCCAGCAGCATAGTCCATCCTAATTTCTAAAGATTTCTTAAGATGTCAGAAGCGGTTTCTCTGGGATAGATATTATGGGCATATTAAGGATGTTAAAGGCAACAATATGTAGTAAGAGAACATAGAAAATCAGAGTTGCAAGAAAACAGGCCGCAGACAGCTTTGATGACCTTAAAAGAGAAAAGCAATGTCTTTCCTGAACACATTGAAGAGGTGGGGGGAAAAAAAAAGTAAATGGCAGTTATTTCATTTTTAATCTTTCTAAATGCAGTTTCAGAAAGACAGCAGTATGAGCAGAGATTGTTACTTTAATAGGATTATTGTCAGATGCTGGCTGTGTTTGTACTACAACAATGAATTTCCTGCAGTGTGGATACATTTCCATGATTGGTAAGTTACAAAGACTGCTAAACTTATTTAATTTTAGATACCAAGTCCGCAACATTCTCCATTTTTCTCTTGGTTGAAAGATTATATCTGTGGACATCTCACCCACAAGGCTGAGACCCTGGTTATAAATTCTAAAGGCAGTTTGTTAAGTTTGTCACATGGTATTTATTTGCCAATATCTATTGCATGTGTGGATATAAGTACCTGTCTTGAGGAACCTTTCTTACTTCTCTGGTTGGAACTAGAGACTGTGGCCACATCCCTAGTTATAAGTCTTAGTTTCTCTGAATTCACTCAGATCCAATGTTTGGATGCAGACGTAGGCTTGCAGAGAAGCTGCAGCAGGTCCCTGAGCCTTCCTTACATAGAATCACAGAATTATTAGGATTGGAAGGGACCTTAAATATCATCCAGTTCCAACCCCCCTGCCATCAGCAGGGACATCTTCCACTAGATCAGGTTGCTCAAAGCCTCATCCAGCCTGGCCTTAAACACTTCCAGGGAGGGAGCATCCACAACCTCCTTGGGCAACCTGTTCCAGTGTCTGACCACCCTCACAGTGAAAAACTTCTTCCTAATATCTAATCTAAACCTGCCTTCTTTCAGCTTAAACCCATTTCCCCTTGTTTTGTCATCAACTGCCCTTATGAAAAGTCCCTCCCCAGCTTTCTTGTAGCCCCTTCAGGTACTGGAAGGCTGCTATAAGATCTCCC
>NW_010315507.1:41530-41936 GCF_000700745.2 Antrostomus carolinensis
CCAGCTCTTTCAGCCTGTCTTCATAGGAGAGGTGCTCCAGTCCTCAGATCATCCTGGTGGCCCTTCTCTGGACTTGTTCTAACTGGTCCATGTCTTTCTTGTGTTGGGGGCTCCAGAACTGGATGCAGTATTCAAGGTGGGGCCTTACAAGAGCGGAGCAGAGGGGCAGAATCACCTCCCTCGACCTGCTGGACACGTTTCTCTTGATGCGGCCCAGGATACGGTTGGCCTTACATCTAGTATACATCTTAGTATAATTCCAAATGTACCCTTTCATATAGGACAGAGAGCCTGCTTGGTGGCTGTGGCTATCCTTTGACATGAAATCTGCAATGCTTTGCAATTATGTTATGGGGGTAAATACCTGGATGGAAAGTTAGATGGACTTTTTCTTCACAAGGGAAAG
>NW_010315507.1:41966-48775 GCF_000700745.2 Antrostomus carolinensis
TGATCTATTCTCTCTGGCAACCAGCGATAAGACCAGGAGAAATGGCAGGAAGATGTACCAGAGCAAGTTTAGGTTGGACATTAGGAAAAAGTTCTTCACCCAGAGGGTGGTGGAGCACTGGAACAGGCTCCCCAAGGAGGTAGTCATGGCACCAAGCCTGACAATATTCAAAAAGCATTTGGACAACACTCTTAGACACACGATCTGAATCTTGGGATTGTCCTATGCTGGGGCAAGAGTTGGACTTGGTGATCCTTATGGGTCCCTTCCAACTCACAGCATTCTATGATTCTATGGTTCAATGCCATATGTCACAAGGGACCATAGGAATTGTGAGGAGCCGAGCCTGTAGGTATACGATGTAAATACACAGTGTGTTTCTCTAGGCTGCACTCAGACTCTTTCACAGATGCCTTAGCTTTGATATTATTTCTAGTGCTAGATTTTATTTCCCTGACAGGCTGCCAATTAATTCTTTATAGCCTGTATTTAAGCAACAATGATTTATAGTTAAGATGTCTCAGCTAATCATAATGTAATTAATTGTCTGTAATGCTTTTATGTCTTGTAGAAGGAAGCATTTCATACCTTGGAGTTTTAGCTGCACTGTGATGATGGACTGTAGGACATAACTTTTTTTTTTTTAAACAGCTGTTGCCTTATTGTTTTGGAAACAGCATTTCAAAGAGCTTGAATGTAAATTTGACATTTTGATACACTGTTGGTTACTGCAGCATATTCAGCTCTTAGATAGGATAAGTAAATATACACCAGTTGAATTCCCTTTGCCAGTATACTGTGGAATTTCCCACTAAGAATGCAGCAGACAGTATCAAAGATATTAATTCAGCATTTTTGTATGTATACCAGAACATGGGATAAAAAGAAACTCCCTGTACTGGGAATCAAGACAGCAATCTGTTCCTACCTATTCAATGGGCTGTCCTTGTGACCTGGAGGACACCCCTGACCCCCAATGACAGGAGTTCTTCTTGAGAGTGAGAGGAGAGGCTGTTTGGAAAAAGCAAGAAATGGTGAATTCAAACAGGCAGAAAACCATTATGAGAGGCAAACCTGAACTTCAGATGGCCTGTGGGAACAGAATGGGCTGCAGTCAGTTTTCCCTGGCAAATCCCAGTGTAGGCAAACCTTTCACAGGAGCTGCACATCTGCAAGACTGTCCTTTGGTGAATCAAACATGCCTCCACTGAAATCTTCAGAAGTTTTATGCTATAAGCAATGCTGATTATGTCTCTTTTAACCATTCACAATCCTGATGTCAAACACACCTGTATCCATCTGGGCTATGCATGACTTACATTAGGAGGTACACTGGCTCAGATAGAGCTACAAGGCTCTGTGTGACTCATTTGAGACAAATTTAGTCATTACAAAAGAGAGAGGAAGATCACATCCCTGAGTCCTTGATTCTCTCTGGCCTCATATAGGAAGTGAAAATATAGTTTGTGCTGTTCCAAGAAGTCAACAAGAAATGATTTGCTCTCTAAGATTTTTTTAAGGGATTTTTATTTTTTTTTTGCTACTCAAGTCAAGTCTGATCTTGCTAGAGGCCTCACTGCTGCTTACAAAAAAAAACCCCAAACTGTTATATTCACTGCAGAGGATGACATTTCAATTAACCTTTTTTTACTCCATGCAAAGGAGTCATTGTGCAAGGTTATATTCTCTTTACAGTGGTGGATGCTACCCTTCAGGTGGCCAGGAAGAAGGCACATAACTGTGGTACAGGGTGGCAGTTTGGGTCCCTATCAAACAAAAATTATTTCTCATTCACTTTACTGAACTGGCCACACAGGCTTGAGACTCTGATTCTGAGTTCACAGACCTGACTCAGTATTAAATCATTATCTGGATATTTGGTCTGTGGAGAGGTGATGGTGGTGAAGAAGGGCTCACAGATGGCAAAATGAATCCCTTTATAATCTTGTCTGCAAGTAACCTCTGAAATTTGTGTGTTTTAGCCACACTAAAAGTGGGGAATAGTTAAACTCAGGTAGATCTTTGATTAAAAATAACAGTTTGGACTATTTACAAATGTAAAGGGAATACTTTATATTTTTATAGCATAGGTAGCAGAATTACAGACCGTTTAATGATTCCAGCATTAAAAAATTTAATTAAGATCAATTTAATTAATTGCTACAGATCAAAATTAACAGTCTGTTAGTGCCAGGAGTTTTGGTCTATCCTTTCTAATTTTTTTCCAAAGCTGCAGAATTCTCTCAAATGCTCAGTTTTTTCCTGGGCTCAGTTTTTTCCTGTTAAATTTACACACTAAGAAAGAAGTTTAAAAAAAAAAAAAGAGAGAGAGAGAGAGAAAAAAGTTAAGTAATAACTGCCAAGGAAAATGAATCCTTTTCTCATTTACTGTGGGTCATTTTATTTTCCTCTCTTGTTTTGTGCGGTGGTTTTTTGCCTCCCCCCCCCCCCCCCCTTTTTTTTTTTTAAATTGTGCATCATTTGTCGTGGTTCCTGGACTCCAAACGCTGATAATAGCAGGTGGGATACAGCCCTCTCATTCCTTTAGGACATCAAGTGCAAACAGGCATCCAACCTACTCTCTGAACCTGGCAGACTTGTGTCTGCTGAGAACTATTTCCTGACAAAATGTCTCAAACAAATATATATTATGACTGGAATAAAAATTAATAATTCCAACCCTCTCCCACTTTCTGTGGAGGATCAGGACAGAACTCAGGTCACAGTGCTTATCTCTTTAGGGCTGAAGCATAGGAAAAAACCTTTGTGGCAAGTCCCACAACCTAGGTTAGGAGTAGGAAGGTCTTGAGCTTTTTCCCAAAAAGGTCAATGAATAGAAAAGACTAAAAAAAATAAAATTCTTTATGTCAATATCCTTCAATTAGTATCCTTAACCCTGTGCCAGGAGTGGACACTGTCTGCCATTATAGTTCACAATCCAGAGTGTTACATAAAGTGATTTCTACCTGCTGTTCAAACCAACACAGGAGAGATAGCTGGGATGGTGAAAGGGGGCAGGGAAATATGTGCCAATTTCTTACTCTTGTGTCATGGCAGGAAGCAGAGGATGGATATGTAAGTAAGCATGACAGAATCCTAAATACCCTGTGCACCTCCTCTGGAAGTCAGAAGCTCTCTTGTCCCTAATTCCAGATCTGAAGAAATGTGGCAGAGGTCCAATGTGAATTTATGCAAATCTGGTACCCACAATAAGATATTACTCCTTAACAGCGACAACTCTGAAAATCCCCAGCTGGGAGATATCTAGTTTTTCACCAGTAAATCCTTGCCTTTGCCACTTTGCTGATATTATTGCCCATACTGATTGATATTATCTGCCAATAACCTTGGCTAAATCTCTGATGTAACGTCTAGACCTAGTAATCACTTGAACCACTGCATATAATAGCAGGGGTAGCCACAGGGACTCAAGGGTGCTCCTCTTGTAGGATAGCTCAGCAGGAGCACCCATGTTAGAAACAGAATTCTTGGGTTCAGTTCAGGAGAGCATCTTCTACAGGAAGTGTATGTCTGTCTACACTTTACAATTCAGCTTTGTTAAGGAAAAAGCTTGGGGAGGAAAAAAGCAGCTGTTTCTAATGATTCACAAAAAACATGAGAAATAGATCACCAGATCCCATCACTTAAAGCAGCAGTGGCAGAAAGGGCAGCTGTACAACCCATGCTTATGACTGCAGTCAGTCCATCCTCTCTGAGGTTTCATTACAAGTGCAATCTGCTTATTTAAAAAATAAATTAATCTCAGCTTCTTCCTTAAAATATAGAAGGAGTTTTTCTGCCTTACAGGAGAAAAGTATGAAAACAATGTTAGGATGTGCTCTTGAAGCTCACAAGCCAACAGTAAAGAACAGATGTTTATTACTTTAAAAAATTACCTTTATTTAAGGAAAACAGCAATGAAGCAAGCTTAATTCAGAGAGAAGAAACTAGTGAGGGAGCTGCCCCAAGGCTTCAGCTTTAGAGGTTTACACAACTAAAGAGTCCTGTTTTGAGAGTATGGGAAAACAAAGCAGAGTATCTGGCTGGGAAACCAGGTACTGAACACAAAATATTCATTTGTTTTGGGGACATAACTACAATACTGGATAGAGCTTCTGTCTCATCATGCCTCTTAGCTCTACATCTTTTCCCAGCTACTAGATTGGAGGAAGCTACCAAAAAGATAACTGCTAAAAGGAACAGTGCTCCTGTTTCATTACTCATCTTGAAGGTTGAGCCCCACAGGTCTGTTGGGCCAGTCATCACTGGTCTAACGTGGCACATGAAAGACACATTAGTGACTTCACTTCATCTGAAATCTGTCACTAAAGTCAGTGCAACCACTGATGAAATTCTTACCATTTTAGATATCTTGCAAGTAACTGTGTAAGACATCCTAGTATTTAAGTAATAATATAAATAATATAATATAATAGTAATAATTCATAATGCCATGAAACAATGGCAAAGATCTTTTCAAGTGTGGGAAGGATGGATGTATTTGGATTCTTCAATTTGCCTTTGAAGCTACAAAAGAAATCTCTATTCAGCAAGAACCATGGTTATGAATATACACAGTTCACTTGTTTATTCCAGTGAGTAATCCTTAGAAAATTAGCTGCAGAACTCTCCACACAAATGGAGCCACACAGACATGTAGGCTGTTGTCAGGTTAGAAATTTTAGTGATCATCCACTAAGGTTTCTTGGGTAATTTTTCCCCAATACTGGGTGCCCAGCTTGAAACTCCATGAAGGAGTAAAGTCAGCGATATAAAATTCCTGATGATCAGGACCCTTAATGAAACCTTGTATTTGATGGCAAAATAATATGTAGAATGTGATATATTATATGACTGCATATTTTTTTTAATTTCATAGTTAGCTTATCAATATCCGTCATCTAATTCTTATAAACTATCTTAGATAATCACATTATTCACTCAAAGAGGGCATCCCATAATCATACATAAAAGTTATTGCTCAAAAAGCTGTCTGCTAATAAAGTATGAGACAAATAATCCCCCCCCCCACACGTATTACAAACCACTGTTTTCCCTCCTTCCTAGTATTTTTAAATAACAGTTTCTCAAAAAATTATTACACAAACTTACAGTGATTATTTTTTCATATAATCCCAAAGCCAAAATGTCACTATTGAGAGGATGAAATAACTTCCTTCCTGAAGAAAAATATCTTCGCTTCTTCCAGTTACTGGCTCAATATTGCAGGACCCACAAGAACTGAGGCATCATGAACAGCTTGAGAGAAGAGGAATTAACAGTCAGCTCTTCATGCCAAGAGTTCAGCTCTTTTTTTCAGGGTAAAGTGATGTCTTACCACACACCAGTGAAATTATTCAGCTGGGGCTATGCTGTAGGGTTTAGACAGAAGGTTATTCTCAGTTGTGTCAGCTTTAGGGTTTTGGGGTCAAGCCAATAGCACTTGGGTAGTCCCTCCACTGAGTTTTCCATCTGGTAATGGCTTACGCAGAGTTGTATGATCAGGTCTGCTCAAAGGGACAGGCTCTCCAGTGTGACAAGGGAATTTCTTGCCCAGGCTCAGAAAGAGCATCACAGAGAAGAAACAGATGAAGAAACCCTCCCTGCTCCCTCCTCCTTCATCTTGTAGGACTGAAACTTGAATCACCCTTCCTGCTCAACTAGGGAGCCCCCTGCAACTTCCTGCCCCCACAAACCAGGACAAGGAGTGGCAACCTCTTTCCACACCACCAGCATATCCCTGCCCTGTATTTAATGCTATTGTTTCGAGGCAAAGAAGGCAAACCAAAAGAAACTTTTGTGCAAGAGACAAATCTCCCAAAGGGAGATGCAGACATGGTTGCCTCCCTTTCACATGTACAACCAAAAGGATATAGCTAGTCTGCATTTGAGGGGACACAACTGGTACACAGACACAGTAGCATCACAAAGCAGAAAGAAAACATGCAGCACATGGCATCAACCATTATCAAATCTCCCATAAATACTATAAGAAAAGGCTTCCTTTCTTCACCCTAGAATATTACACACCTCACTTGCTGATCTGTTGTCTTGCTCTGCTCTTCAGTGAGAGAGGAGTTGTGCAGGGCAGTTCTGTTATCTCCCTGCATGCACTGTTGCCCACCCTTCTGCTCCTATGAGGAAGGAGGGACATGGTGCTATTAGGGCACGTGGGGCCTGGAGGCAGTATCAGTTTATAAGCCATCTTTACAGAATATTAACCGTACAGCAAGTTTAGTAACATCATTGCAAGTTTCCACCACATTTATTTGCACAGCAGTGGCTAAAAATACAATTTTTTAAAAAAGGAGGTTTCTTTTCCTTGGGTTAGGCTAGGTAAAATAATCTGTTGCAGACTGGGAACAGAGGAAAGAAATACCTAAAGATTGGTGCAAAGAAAACATTACAAGTGAGAACAGGAAAAAACAAACTTACCTCCCCTGAAACAAGCATCGCACTTTTGTTTCTCAGCCTCATAGTACTCCAGATTGAATGTTATCCATACATTGATATCCAGCAAAACAAGGGCATGCAAAACATTTATAGTGAAGGAACCCAGTTCAATTAGCATTACAGGCAGCCAAGTCATCCACCTCTAAAGGAAGAGCTCTGCACTGCATATGTTTGGCCCCTTGAGCTGCTGCAAACCCATTGCACCTGCCCTTAATCAGCAGATTTGTCAGGTTTCTGAACTCCATAAAGGGATCTAACCCAATTCCTGAGTATCCCCAAACTACTTAAAGGGATAATATACTTTATATATATATATATACACTCTTATAATATATACTCTTTTTTATATATATATA
>NW_010315508.1:0-565 GCF_000700745.2 Antrostomus carolinensis
TTCAAATATGATGGAGAGTGGCTTAGCAACTACAACTGCCAGTTCAGATGTGTATCAGCCTATGCAAACTATGTCTAAGAGGATTTAGACTAAAACTTGGCAGCCTGTAAAGTGTCTAGCTATAAAATCTTTACCAAGTTGTGATACTATGTATTTTGCTTTAGAGTATCAGTATATTCTGTGACCCGGTTATCCAGAAACTTTCTTTAATGTTCCTGGAGAGGAAAGGGAAAGGAGTGGGAGGGAAATGAAATTTTATATATATAACTATATATATAACTATATATAAAATGAATAGGACCCCACTCTGAAACAGGAAAGCAGATATAATTCTTCCCATGGACTTGTCATCTAATGGGAATACCATGAGAAACTTTATGACTTCTTCTCCTCTGTTTTATCTGCCATGGTACATATAGAAGTCATCCATAATGTCACAGATTGTTTTTATTTCCTCCTACCACATTGCTGGCTCTTTTTCCTGTCATGTTAAATACAGTTAGATTATACCCAGCATTCAATGTGCCTGCTACAAACTTTCAGATATGGCTAAAATTTGGCGGAA
>NW_010315508.1:580-77750 GCF_000700745.2 Antrostomus carolinensis
GAACAAGCCACCAATATTTTATTCTTCTAAAAGGTCATTTGAAACTAAGAGATTGTCCAGTAGACCTCGATAGTGGGAGCTACAGCGTCCTGCAAATAGCTTTGGTTGTGGATATATACTACCCAAATATGCCTTGAGGAAAACAAAAAGTCTTTCTATGGTAAATAAATTCATTTTCTTCATCAAATTATTTCCTTCATCAGACTACCTAATTAATTCCTAGAGAATATCTTAAAGTACCAGCATTTCTGCTAACTATTTTATAGAAGACAGTAGTACAGAGTTCTCACTACCTACAGATAAATGTAGACCCAGTATCTACATTTAGGACAGAAAATGCTTCTTATTACTACTTATAAATGCCCATGAAGAGACTGAAGTTTTGAGTACCGGTTCACACACTGGAAGATACACAGGACAGGTTGGATTAATTTAAGTTAACAAATAAAAAACATAACTTTTTTCCAAACTATTCATTTAGTCCATAGTTAGTGGAGGCACTTCCAGAAGACAATTCATCCTACCTACCTTAAATTGTGATCCTTGGATGGCAGGAATTACTGCCTGAAAATGTAAATGTTATGGTACCAAACACACAGGAAGCCCAGACTAGTCATCCAGAAGTTAGGTAAGGCAAATTCCACCATAAGGGACTCTGTTGTTCCTCTGCTCTATGGAATCTGCTCACAAGAAACAGAGTCACAACTGTATGTGAAAACTTCTACTAGATTCTCCACTGGACCAGTTGGACCACTATAAACAGCATCTAACTGGATATTACAGAGCATTTGCTGCTCTTGGGACTCTGGTCAGACAGTAGTAATTCAGATCCTATCATAATCTCAAAGAGAAAGGGAGTCTCTTTTGTTCTATTTGTAGAGCATATTGCACTGTGGGGATGTTATTCAGAATTAGGGTTTCCTTTTACTCCTTTGTCCCTGCAGGTCTCAGAGAACCCACACAGTCTCCATGTGGAACATGATACAGAAAACTTACAGGTCAGCAGCATAAGAGACCTCACCATTTTCTCCCATGACAAACAAAAGGCTCTATGTGCAAGTAGGGAATGCATTTCAGCTTCAGGAGGGAACTGTACAGGGATGCATTGAACAAGTCACCAACCATCTTGGCCACCATGACAGCCAGCATTATCAGACATCATTTGTAATCTCTACCTAAGGAGAAAAGAGAACAAAGGACTTTCTATTTTTTCATATACCAAGAGACAATGGCAACAGTCCAGGCAATGGACTACCTAACTTCTTTCACGAGGGAATGAGAAGCAACTCGGTCTGCTAAAAGTGGAAGGGTGCTCCCCCTCCTTTCCCAGGGATAGGTAATCAATCAACAATTCCACCACAGAGTCTTGGCTGATGCAGTGACAGCTCCCCCTCCCGTTCCTATCAGCTTGAAGTGCTTCACTTAAAACACACATCTGATTCCCATATTTCAGGTGGCTTGTGATAATTTTGAAGTATCAGAGGAGGGCAAGTAGAGATGGAGTATCTAGATTGCTTAAAATAGCTTGGCATTGTGACAAATATTAAAAAACGCAAACAAATCCAAATATTTTTTCTTTCTTGCTGAGCTTAGGAGATAAAAAAATTGTTTTCCCATACTGCTGCTTCCTGACAGAACAAGCTCCTTGTACAAACATTGTCTTGAAGGATGCCAGAAAAGGGAAGAAGAAGCTTTCAACAGAAGTCCAGCTCAGGAGATCAAGCAGCAGGAACATTACACAGTTACCGTGCTGAACATCACGCGGCAGTACAAGGAATGGTGCAGGCATCCCTGTCCCCACGATCACAAATCTATGAAAGTTGCACTGCAGCACTAGTTATAGAGAAACGGAATATATGCACAGGTTATGGTATCTCACCTGAAACATCTTACCTAAGTATACTTGCACTTTCTCCCTACATACTGAAGGTATGGTCAGATGAGTGGCAAAGTATGCACCATGTTTTAATATGTTTTAATATGTTTTAATATGTTTTAATATGTTTTAATATGTTTTAATGTGTTAGCACTGGAACAGGCTGACCAGGGGGGTTGTGGAGTCTCCTTCTCTGGAGACATTCAAAACCTGCCTGGACACCTTCCTGTGTGATCTCATCTAGGTGTTCCTGCTCCAGCAGGGGGATTGGATTAGATGATCTTTTGAGGTCCCTTCCAATCTCTAACATTCTGTGATTCTGTGATGTTATTCCCCTTCAATTATCTATTTTTTCCTCCGCAGCTGGACACAGCCACCACAGCGGCATTGTTAGCTCACTGCAGCGCAAAGGTAGGCTGAGTTCACTTGACCTACTGCTGCAAATGTCTAACAGCCGTGGTGGCAGTGACTTAATGAAGCACATCAGTAAAACTGCCTTTGAATAAAGGATTCTGAGCGAATCCTTGTACACAAAGTAAAGAGTAATGTGAATGCACTTAATACTGCTTATGCCAGTTCACAATGAAATCAAATATTTTTCATGGTGAAAATGACCACGCAGAAATATTCTCTTTACACTACCTTAATAAGATTTTTTTTTTTTTAGTAAAAACTGCTATCTCCTTTCACTTACCACTATTTCCCCTACCATTGCACCTACCTATTAAAAAGGAACGTTAATTAGCAATTATCCTTGGATTAATTATGCAAACTTTCCTCATAACACTAAGAGGCTTCTGCCCAGAACTCCTCTCCAATTCAGACAAAGTGAATTGCAGCACATTGCCATTTAATAGATCTCATTAGCTAGAGATTGTTAAGTGCTCCAAGAATCTACATTTAAAGAATGCCAATAAACACATTTCTGCCTGATAAGTTGTAGCAAATTTATCCAGGCTTATACTTTCACCCTCCTTCTGTCTCTGTTCTGGGTTTGGAAAGATAACATCCAGCATGATTTACAGTATATCCCAACAAGGGACTCATATGGCACAGTCAGCCGTGTACAGCAGGGTCATGCAACTGTCCTTTCTGCTTGGACACAGCCAGGGACTTCTAATAACACCACAGCATTCTTTGAATGTCTCTTTAAACCTAGTATTCAACTGTTTTATTTAAAAACACCAGGAACATGTCAGTTGAAAGGAAAACAGCAACTGTGGGATTTTAAGAATTGCTTCATCGTATCTGCCACAACTCATTCACACAGATGGAGACTCCTTTTTTGTGGATTCCTTTTAAGGCTTTTTTTAAAGTATCTTGCTATGGGGAACGCTTCTGGAATAAAACAAGCACTGAAAATTAATATAAAATCACTCTAAAAAGCTATAAAAGCAGTCTAAAACTCTAAATCTAAAAAGTCTTGAAACTCAAACTCTAAAAAACACTCTCAATCATTGCTTTAACCTATACAGACTATCTCCAGAAGAGCAAGAATCAGCAAGAACCACAGCCTGGCTTTCCAGGCTGCCCTCCTTGTTTTCCATCCCATTTTATCGCTTCCTCCTGCCTTCCCATCCTCTAGTGGGAACAGTCAAGCTGGCCTGGCCTGGGCCCTCATCCTTTATTGTTGCAGACATTCAAGCAGCATTTTACATCTGCTGTTGAGAAACTCTGAGGCTTGTGCTGATTTTCCACAGCCCTGCAGCCCTCCTGAGTGCTGGGATTTGCAGGGGGATGGCTCCTCTCTACAACAGTGCATTGAATGCTCGGAGAAAGTGCCTCTGCGTGCAGCATCAGACTTCGCGTCCTCCAAGAGTTAACATCTGCTGAGCAGAAAGGTTGTTTATCATTGGCAAGCTAGTATGGCTGAAGTAATTAAAGGAAGACATGTTAAAAGCATTTTGAGCAATATCTTTTATATGTAAGTACGTTTAAACTTTGGCCAAAACAGAGCCGATAGAGTTGTCCTGAACTCTCACTATAGATGCAAACTGGAGAGGCAATTTTTGTGATATGAAATTTTCTTGGAAATAGGCAATACTAGACCAAAAACACAAAGCAAATCCACAGACGACTTAGAAATCAATTATACATTTGAAGCATGAGTACGAAAAAAAGATAAAATAATTTTTACTGTTTCAAGAAAACTCTGGATGAAAATTTAACCCATTATGTGACCTTAAGATAAGGTGAAGCTGTATAATAATTATAGATCAAGTTATTCATGAATCCCAGCCTAAAGCAAAAGTTTTATTAAAAAATTAAGTTGATTTCACATCCAAGTGTTTATTACCTTATTTCCTTTATTTGCCTTATTTCCTTCTTACTGGGGGTTCTCAAGTTGTGGGACATTTATTAGCTATAAAAACATATCAAATACAAGAATAAACTCCAGAGATCAAATAAGAAATGCTGGTGAAAGGAATCACAACAAAGAAAGATTCACACAGAAAAGATGCAGTCACTCATATAAGAAAAAGCGTGCTGCTCTTAGCACCAAAGAAAAAGGAAGAATTCATCAAAACCTGTAGCTAAAACCCAAGTCCATTTACGACAAGCATGGTGGCAATGCAGCAGCAAAGTTCTCCTTGGGGAATCATGATAAAACTCAAGGAAGCAAAAGGTAATCCAAGAACTTTGATAGATTCAAGTAATTTCATGTAAACATACGGGGACACACACAAACCAACATACACACACATATACTTGCTCGTCATAAGGCTTTATTAGTATTCCTTGTTTAGAGAAGGGCCATCTGCTCCCTGCCGAGAGAGACAAAGTGCAGAGCCTCGGGACTGGGCTGCTTGAGGAAGTTAGCCCACGGTGAGCTTGGGTGTGAATTTACTGCGTATTAGCTACTCTGCACTAACTGCCCATTTGGGTACCCTTGGTGCTTGGGAAGTGAAAAACAACATACTTCACCTTCAAAAAGGAGCCCGCCTAACTCAAGCAAAAGCACTCTTAAAGCTAACCTGCACAAAAGCACTCTTAGTAGGTACTAGAAGCACCCACCCAGGGAATTAGTGCCAAGTAACTAGCAGGCTGTAAATTCACGCTGGAGCTCCCTGCAGACCATTTCTCCTGGCAGACAGGCCCTTGTAAGCCCAGAACAGCAGCCAAGCAAGGATCCTATTGATTCAGCACCATTAGGAGCCCACATGGTCCAGGGCTGGAAGGTTATGCAGTCTCTCCTTTAAAAATACCTATCTCTTCAAGCCAAAGAAGGAACAAATTATACAGAGTATTTCAGAGGGACAGATAAAATAAAGGTGACAAAAGCAGAGAAAGGAAAGGGGGAAGTTGGGGGCAGCCACCAAACGCCTACAACTCTTCAGCCATCAAATGTGATGTTTCATTTATTGGTATTCATTCCAAGCCTGCACTTTAGGGGCTGCTCTTTAGGATGCAATTTACTCTCTGTGCCTATTGCCAGATTTTTTTTTTCCTTTTGATCCTACGGGTGCGGCAGGCCGTGCCAAAAATGTCTTTGCCTAGGGCACCCGTCTACACAAAGCCAGCAATGCTAATAGGCGCTGGAAGCACTCGGTGCTGACACTTCATACATCAGCAGCCTAGTAAATTGCACCTATTTTTTTTTCAATATTCTCTCTATATACAAAATCTTGAAAACTGTCGTTTACACACACATGCACACAGACCACAATTAATTTATTAGCACAGTTATTCAAACCTCTTTAAATATCTTCTTTGTCACCGGAGGCACTTTTCAACAACCCCATAGCCCTGAGTTTCTCAGGCCTCCACATCATTACAATCTATTAGCCACCTTCATGTTAGCTCTGTTTTATTATATAACACATAATTATGCATTTCATTAACAGCATCACCAGGCATGGTACATCAAAGAGAGAAAGGCAGCTGCCCAGGAAATTCAAAAAGATGCAGTTTACTTAAAGCTCACTCCACTTTTCAATCAAATTGTGGTTAACATGTTTCAAAGGTTTTACTCCAACTCAGAGAACAGAGTCCAAACAACCTCATTAGACGCAAGGCTGCTGATACAGTGAATATTCCCTGAACCCTTGATATTTCCAACAATGTAAAAGAAAAGATCGTCAGCCAGCTACCTAGTGCAAATCAATTTTCTTTCTCCTACTGAAAACCCACTTAGTAAGAGAGCTCTCTTGTGACTTAGAGCCTACGACAAATGCAGAAGAGAGGGCCTAACAAAAAGAAAAAAAAATACTTTGTAATCATATTAATTTTTCAAGATTTGTTCAAATAGAAGAGCTGCCTGGCAAACTGAACAAACAAAAGACAAGAATCTACCTCCTTTCCATGGTGTAAAGACCATTCATCCTTGGCAGAAGTAAATTCTCCAAAAGAAATATTTTTGTCATTCTTCACAAGGTTACACACGCTTAACTGAAAGGCCTGGAATTTGGAAAATATTTGGGGAAAAACAAGCAGCTGCTGGACAAAGGTACAAGACAATATGTCTGAGAGTGAGCTTAAAAAGAGGGTGGATGGGAAGAGACGTGAAGTCTTGGTACTACCAGTCAAATCTAAAAGTTTTGGAATTGAGGCTGCAGCTGGCACAAAACATGAGCTCTGGGCACAGTTTCGCAGTCTCCACGCCACCAGATTTTATGTGAGTTACACATGTCCACAGGGAAGCACCTTTTGTTTCTCTCGCATACAACCAGAACTTCCTCCATTTGAAATTTTGATCCTATTGATTAAAGACACCAAGAAAATACCATTCACAGTCAACAGAACATTTCCAAAGGCTAGAGGGCTTGTAGTCAGCAGAAAAGTTTTGATCCTTTTTTTCTTGGAGCAAATGCCAACAAGGTTGCAAGCTGATCACTTGATGTAAAGAAGGGAAGGAGACAACAATACCCTATTCACAACAGTAAAAGAGCTGTTCATGCAGCTTTCTTGAGAATAAGAGTTTATGGAAATAACATCTCCCAGGATTAAGTTATTTGCATTGTCACAGCCATTTCATAAACAATGCAATCTGCATTTCCATTTCTTTATTCTCTAGATTATGATCTGCTGGCCCTTAGTAACCTGTGCATTGAAAACCTGAGTCACTTCTCACTTAATGAGGTCCTGACAAAGCTATGAATTGAAATGCCCTTATCATGGTCCACTATTTTCATCTGGGATTATGCCAAAAGAGGCGCCTTCTTCAAGTATCGATCCAGCTGAAAACTCCCTCCCTGAACTTCCATTAATCTCTCTCTTTAAAACTAAGGGAAAAAGATTCTTTTCCTGTGCACTTCACCTTGAAAGAAATCCTTTATAGTCCTAGGACCACATCCATTAACTCAACTTGCTTTACTGTATCTTCTTATCACTCGTCACCATCTCTGCTGGAAATTTTTGGAGAAGTGGGATGCTGCAATACAGTAGACATAAATCTCCTAAAAAGACACCATTGTCATGTCAGCCCCGAAAAGTTATGCATTCAAGTTCACTCACACTGCTGAAAATTATTATTTCTTGCAGCCACAGGCACACAAAGCTGTGCATCACCCTCTACAAAGGGCGGCACGCCCAGCGTAGGTTCACTGTGAGGACTTCCTGCCAAACCCCAGTGCCAAGTGGATTGCACAATTAGTGGGATTCTTCCTCTTCCAGAGCTCAACCCCATTAAGTATTCCAGGCCATTAAGATGAGCAGGCAGCCTCTAGCACCCTAGAGCTTAATTACTGCCAAGACAGAGCACGAAAAAATATGTTAGCATAGCGTGCGTACTTTTTCTCTTTAAGCAAAGTAGTTCTAATTAATCACACTCGTGCACTGCTTCTTAATTTACCTTAATTCATAATGTTCAGTGAGATCTCATCCCAGTTTTCTCTGAGGTGGATTTAAATATTTGTGTGAGTTTTTCTGAAGCCAACCAGCATTTTGTTGATGATTTACTTGTAAAAAGAGAGAACAATATTCTTCTAATTCCAAGATCCAGTACAGCAGTAGGAAATTGCTAAAGAGAGCTTAGAAATATCCAGCACAGCTAAGTAATCCCTGGAAATATATCAAAATCCTTTGAGCCTGGGTCCTTGGGAACTTGGACGAAGATACTATGCAAATGTTTGATTTCTTGTTTCAGTCCCTTAAGGCCTACAAATACACCTGTTTTGACAGGTTGTGGCATGGATGCAAGTGATATCGGAAATGGTATAGGAGATAGCAGCAACTCTTGCCAAGATCCCCTGGAAAGACATCTATCAGTGATTTTTTTTGTAATCTGGCTCTTTATCTTACATACATAGACACCAAACCCTGAAATGTTTCAAATTCGTCTAAATCTGTGTCTCGGGAAGGTAACACTGGCGCATGTTGTTTCAAGTGAAGCTCCTATTAATAAAAACAGCAGCGTTGTGTATGTGCATTGCTGAATAAGCCTAAACATTCAGCAGGCTCACACATTAAATATTTTCAAAACAAGCACTGTACTGTATAATAACCCAGCTAAGCAACCTTGTACTTTTTTAGCCCACAGTATCGCAGAATTCTTTGAATTATTACTCATGAGCATTTTTTTAAATAAGATAGACAACTGCAATTAATCTCTGTCACATTTAAGATGCTAAAACCAGCATCTCCAGAATGGCAGATCAGACAGTGGTTTTACCAAGGCTATTTGATAAACGCTCTGCACCACAGGCTGCAAACTTCACTTCAGCTTTAACTTCAGCAGATACCAGAACAGAAAACTTACAAAAGTTTGTTGTTCTCAAAACAAGCAATGAGCTTCCTGTTTCTTGAAGAAGTGCATTACAAAACCTGAGGTCCTGAAACTGTCTCCCATCCCCTTCTCCGTGAGAGTACAGTTTTACTTATTTAATTTTCCAGACAAGCTATTGCCAAAAAATACACAGTGCTCTTCCCCTAGCTGGAGTAAATTCAACAGAAAATAGCAGGACTTAATGTATTTGCAGTTTGTTGATTATGCATTGCTACTCCAATTATTTTGGGATTAAGTCTAGGATCAGTACAACACTACTATACATCCCCCAAACTTTGTAAAAAGGTGATGTCGCTTGCAATCAGGTTCCAAAATAACATTAAATATAGCATTCAAACACACCGGGCTCCTCCTGACAGGCAGCATAAGCAGAGAGAACACTTAGCCTGTTAGAAATAACCGTAGGCTTGGAGATTTTGAAAAATTGTTTTGACTAGGGTTTAAACTCTTCATTTAAAAAAAAAAAAAAATAATCAGGTATCTTAGTAACAGAAAATTAGACCCTGTCAAAACAACTTCTGTGAACCACCTGAGGTGTAATCAAAACCTTTAAGTGAGCCCTAAAGTATCTGAATGTGATGGGCTGATGCATTAAACAGGCTAGCACTGGGAAGAATCTGCCAGATGAGTTTCCAAATAATTAAGCACTTCCTCTCTCTGCTTTGAAGCAAATGTGATGTGAAAAATCTTGAATACTACATTTGTCCCAGCTTTCTGCAAAAGACTTTCCTTTCCCCAGCAACCACGTAGCATTCTCTCCTGGGAAGTTAAAATTAAGAGTCTGGCTGTGTGGAGAACCCTGACCAAAGCTAAACTTGGTATTGAGTAATGTTGCTGGAGTAACTGTAATGAAGTATTTCTAAACATCTAAGGAGAGAAGAATTTGAACCTGACTGTTTGGTGGGCACATACACCTTCCTGCCCTTCTGGTAAGGACTCCATAGTACACACCTTATTAACTGGCAATGCAAAACGTGCTCCCTGATCCAGAGCACGTACTTGTGTACTTGTTCTAAAGCAAGGGTCAAGTCTTCTCTCATCTATACCAGTGTAGTACAACAGCCGCTGACATGACCTGCTGTTTCCCAGAGCCTCTCTTGCTTTCTCATACAGGAATGGCTCTCCCAACAGGCAGCTGTGTGCTTCTTATCATTTTCTCTGCAAAGCACTGGGCTATGTTTGCCCCAGGAGCCCAATGTCCCTTTCACATCCTTCCATCTTGAGCAAGTCAGAGGAAGGCAGGATCTCCCAGGGTCTGTGCTGCCAAAGTGTGCCGTGAGGATGTATTAATTTTTTACAGTCAGTTCTTTCCCTTCTCTTTGCCTGTTCCTTCCCAAGTATTGCATACACTCTGCTAAACAAGGAGGAGAAAGGGAAAAGTATGACTCAAGCCTTCCAAATGAATTCTCTTCTTTGAGCAAGGGTCAGGCTGAGGAAGAGTGTGAGATGAGAGTGGTATAACCAGAGTAACCCGAGATTATTCTGCATGCTGTGTGATCTGAAGCACCAGACAACTCCACTCCAGCTATCTCCACAGCTGTGCAGCTTCTTCCTTTCTAAAGCCAGGCCCTGCTGTTTCATAAGTTGCACCAGCAACTGCAGAAGTCACCTGCTGCTGCATAACTCACCAGTGGACAACCTGGATGGCCACTGCCAGTTTAGGGTGGGTCATTTTATTTTAGACACAAGAAAGCAGTTCAGCTCTGGCTCTGCAAGCTCACCTGAGACACAGCCATCAGGGATTCGAGTTTTTCCATCATTACTCTTTCATATTTCAAAATGAGAGAAGAGCCAACATTAAGACAAGTCCTACTGCCTACCATTTATGCTCCTCTTTTCTTCAATGCTTCTACTTTTCCACAGCTTCCACAGCTTCTCCTTGGTGCCTGCCTTCATTCAGTCTTGCTCAGAACAGCGGCACACCTTTTACCAGCACTCATCACCACCACCACCGTCTGTGTGTCCTAGACCCAGTCTTATTCCTCTTCTAAAAAAACAGGGAAAACATTGAAACTGCAACAACAAAACATGTTGTTCTGCCCATCTTGATCAGAGGGGAGACCACACTCCTCCTTAGGGATTTGCCTCACTTGGGATGTACAGGAGGAGCCTCCTTCCCACCGACAGACCATGTTCAGCCCAGCAGCTGCTGGGCTGTGCAACCACTTGCTCCTGTTTCAGCTGGGTCCCGTAATCAAACAGAGATCCCTGGCCTCAAGCCCCCATTCATTACAGCACTCAGTTACATGGGTGTCTTAATTCAAGATAATAATAAACCCTCAGGCTGGGAAAAAGAAAAAAACAATAAAAGAGATAGGCTTATTGTGGTAGCTTTTGTCCCAGAGATAAATCATTTTCTTGAAATTTGGAAAAAACACTATTGGCAACATTCAGAAGGTTTTAAAGTTAAAAATATAACAAAACTTAATGGTTTCAGATGCTTTTCGTGACAATGTAACTGAAAAATGTCTTTAATTTGGAAACAAATTAAATTTGGCAAAGAATTAGTACATAAGACAGCCCAATTGCATTTTGTAATTTGAAAAAAATTAAAACCAGATAAGATACTATGAATTAAAAATAACTTCTGCACATTACATTCTCATGAACTTTCATTAAGGTTTGTATTACATGTCCCAAATGTACAATTGTACGTTGTAATACACTAGATCACTTTATTTATAAAATACCTTTAAAGCTACTGAAAGCTAGAGCCAGAAAAAATGACTATATAAAAATGATATCTTCTCACATTACAACTTCATTTCCAATGTGTGTATTTAAAACAGAGATGCAGTCTCAGTTACAGTACTTCAGATGCACAACTGAACTTTCTAAAAGTTCAATGCCAATTGAATCCATGTACAATTCAGTCATGTCTGTTTATTTTACTGATAAAAACCTGGTGCCAAAGCTGAAACAGCTACATTAGAGATAAAGCTGGATTCTCTTCTCATTTGTGAATTACCTACAGACTAACCAACTGTCCCATAGTTGTAGTTCTTCTTTACAGATGATGAATGAATGAATCAGAGGGGACTTGTGACTTTATTGGGCTGGGTTCACAAAGGCTACCATCCCAAAAGAAAAAGGGTTTTCTTTCGTTTTTCCCTAGAAGCATACATTTTTTTTAAGGAATGTTCCAGTGATTTAACAAATTGCTTATCATCCTTATAGAGCAGTATTTTTTAGGTTAAAACCCAAGACCCTTTCATTTGGAATACTTTTGTGGCATCTCTTGAGAATTTTAAACTTGGATTCAGCTTGGCCTCTCGGATTAAACTACATCTCCCACGATGCACTATGTATTGGTCCCTCCTTCCTCAAATATACCAAGAAAGTCTCTTTGGTATTTCTCTCCATGAGTTACTCATGCTGTAGGACATGTCCCGAAGAGCTGTCATGGACTGAAATCCAGTAGCCTCCATTTTCTGAAGCCTACCCCACAGCACGACAGTGCCACAGCTCCTGAGCCCCCTCACTTTGGGGTCAGCAGCTCGTCGGTTCAGGAAGAACATAAAGGCACCCAGCTTTGTGCCAGCACTCATTTTGTGCATTTAATAATTTACCAAAAAAAGTAATAGAAACTAGGGAGAAACACAGAAAAGCACCTGCACTGTAGTTGGGAGTTAATGGTGTTTTGAAGTCAGCTGTTTAAATGGTATTTCTATTGTCCCCTTCTCTTACTAGAGCAAGATCCAAGAAGACTGCAAGTACAAGAACAAGTCTCGCATAAGGCATAGTGTGCACTGAAAACTCTTTGCACCTTTAAGTCCTGACAGCTCTGCAGGAGCACCTCTTTCAGTAACGTCCAGATCCCTTTGCAGGCTCTCCTCATTGCCTACATAACAGTCCCAGGCACTCACAAACCCAGAAGGGGACCAACCACAGAGAGTGGCGAAACGAGATGACCATTTCGCTGCTGCATGTACCATGAGCTCCCTCTGTCCTTAGCTCGCAGGTCAAGGAGCAGAAGGGATGAGGGAAAAGCAGGAGGTCCAGGTGGCAGGACCTGCCCCTACCCAAATGGAGATGGAGGCTGTCCAAGGCAAATGGACCCTGCTGTTTCACGTGACGAGGAGCACATGCACCATCAGAGCCATCCTCCCTCCCTTCTGAGGGAGACCTTGACCTGCTAGCAGACAAGTAAAACAGTGACAGGAGGCAGCAGGCAGGCTGAAACTAAAAACTGAGGAAATGTCGTTCATGTTCTGACAGACGTGCTCACAGGCTGCCCAGGGAGGCTGTGGAGTCTCCTTCTCTGGAGACATTCAAAACCTGCCTGGACGCCTTCCTGTGTAATCTCATCTAGGTGTTCCTGCTCCAGCAGGGGGATTGGACTAGATGATCTTTTGAGGTCCCTTCCAATCCCCAACATTCTGTGATTCTGTGTGATTCTGTGATTCAGACATGCTAAACATCAGAGGAAAAGCAATTCACCAGGCAACCCACTATTTCTACTAAAACACTCTCTAAATCTAAACTTTTTAAGATCTCACTAAAAAAAAAAAAAAAAAAAAAAAAAAAAAAAAAAAAAAAAAAAAAAAAAAAAAAAAAAAAAAAAAAAAACCAGCATGTAAGTTAATCATATGCCCCCAAAATACCACTCAAAAGAGCACAATATTAGTGATTTGCAGGGTTAAGAAGGGGAAATTCACAGAAATGCTACAAGGTATAACTGGGTACCAATCGAGACCCAAACACGGCTGCTGGCAATACAGCCTGTGGTTCTCCAGCACCACAGATGAGGAAGCTGAAGTGGAAAATAACATAATCCAATGACACCCAGCACTTTGAAAGACACAGCTATACAGACTTCTGGCATTCCATGAGACAAGAAGAAATCCTAGAATTTACACCCATTATCAATTACATTTAATCCAAGCACAATACATATCACATTTTTGTTGCCCAGTTAATGGATAGTTTATCCATCTTTGCCTGTAGGATAGAGCTGTCATCCATTAGATTAGGCCTCACTCAGGCGAAATTTTATTTAAATAAATGAGAATTCCTGGCCCCTGATGGTCTCTTTAGCAGCAACACAGACAAGCGATGCCATGAGCAGCCAGGACTATTTTCACTGTTTGGTCTTCAAGCACCAGCCATCCTTCCTGCTTTCATCATCATCACTGCAAACAGTTCAAAATGTAGCATCTTGTATTTTAGAACCACTGAGCAACAGAGCTCTCTTGTGAAAAACTTGCACTGGATATCAGGTAGATTTTACATGTATTTTAGAAGTCTTATGCTTATTTTTCTAAGATCTCATATCACCATTCTGCTTTTCTTATAACTTCGCTCTAGTCAGTTGGATTGGGTGGTTGTCTGTGCTGTATTCTGGGATCATGTCTGTAAAATAAGATTGTTAGTCTGTTATTGCTACGGTAAGTGCCCACAGCTGATCCTCGACTTAAATTTCTTTGAAAGAACTTAAGCACTCTCTCAGAGGAAGTGAGAAGGGTGGCCACAGAATCTGCAACAATACATCCTGACTATAATTTGAGGTAAGCACATTTTTCCTGAATTAGAACTACTGAAGAAATACAGAGGGGAGAAGTTAGGGTTTAGTTGTTACTACCTCCTGATACAGTTATTTTATTGCACTTTTTCAAGACGACCTGTAACAGTGCTGTGAAGCATGTCAGAAGTATACATTACAACTGAGGTATCCAAATTATGCAAAAATAAGTGTTAATTTTCATTTCTTAATGGAATATGTATAACAAATATACCAGTGCTTTGCCAGTGTGCCTGTCTTGATGTAGGCATCAGAGAGGAGAAAGCACAAGTCAACCTCATCTCTGAGCCTTCAATATTATCTTATGAACTATATGATTTTACATACAGCTTGTTATTTCTGCCATACTGCAGACATGGACAGACATCAACAAGCAGCTTTTCATAATGCTCTGAACCACCATCAGATAGTCATTTTATTTCAGTACCAACACGATGCCCATCAGCACTAGCCACCCATTCACAGCAGCCACACCCGCCATCAGCAAGAGACCCAAGGACACTCCTTAGGCAATTTAACGCCCTATAGATATTTCCCTTTGGTTTATACAATGACATTGCATTTCCCCTTCAAATCCTAAACCATACTCTATTTTCTCCTTTAGTCTACATCTATCAAAAGCCTGATATTTCAGTGTTTCACACTCAGAGGCAGGTTTTGAGTCCTAACCTTTTCAGAATTAACTGCATTCCCCATATCCATCAGAAGAGATTTCTTGGGGAAATAAATTAGGCTAATAAACTGATATACTGCTTTAATTCTGTTTGAATAGAACAGGCAAGAAAGGGAAGAGACTCAGAGTTATTTTCCCTCCTGTGTAATAGAAAGAAAGACAACTCAGAGGACAAAGGATCCAAATCGGTGTAAATCAAGCTCCTCTCAGCTTGCACACAGGGGCATCACCAGTACTGGACAAGGCACGCCCAGTGCCATCCCTCCTCTAACCCTTGCAAGGCAGTGGAATTGTGAGATAAAAATACAGAAAGAATTATAAAAATACAGAATGACCCAGAGACAAAACACAGTGTAGGAAGGTGGTATTTCTCTTCCCACATCTAGAGCACCCTGAGGCCAGCAGGCTCAGGACACGTGGGACTCACAAAGACGTGGGAGACAGAAGGCTGCAGGAAGGCAAGTCATAAGGTTGGTCCTCATACTTGCCAAAGAAAATGTCACCACATCTACTGTGTGCTGCAAAGAGCTGAGGAGGAGGGTCAAGTGTCAGCATGGGGGGTAGAAAGAGGCAGCCAAGAAATAAGAAGTGGGCAGATGCCTGTGGGGTCTGCCATGAGGAAAAAAAAAAGAAAAGCATCTTACAAACCTGTTCACTACAAGTCCCACATTCATAACTGTTTCCAAATGGAAGGCTGTGTGAAAAGCCAAAGCAAACATTCTCAATTCTTTTTGAACCCATCAGACAATATAGGAAAAATATGTGCATTTTATGGTTTGAGGGCACAACCTTTTAATTATGTTTTTGCATTGTCATGTCCAAGACCTTTTTTCTCCTCAAAAATTAATATTTCCTCAAGCAATGCAGCTATTTATCTTGGATGAATATGAATTGAAACAGCATCTGCCTCTGTGGAGAGAGGCACAGAAGAGTTATAACATGACACCTAGGGGAATTCAGAACACATTGCAATGCAATCCTCATCATTTTTCTAGTGCCTTTTCAACTGAGTTTCCTACAGTTCTCTTAACAGTTTCCAGCTATTGTTTTGCGTGTGCCGTACATGCATGCTCGGGGGGGCACTTGGAAAAAAAAAGAACAAGTGCAGGTAATGGGGAAGGGAGAAACTGAAGCAAATAAAATGCAGGCTTTTCCTCTCTATCGGAGCCAATTGAAATGCAGGTCTGTCATCCAAGAGCAGCAAGTGTTCTGGCGTACAATCACCTCTCGCTTCCCTGCGGTGAAGCATGGCCTCATGAGCACAAACCTAAGGAAGATGTCAATCAACTGCTTTTGCCACTAAGGACTTATATCAGCAGCAAGACAAAGTAATGGTTTACAAATGATATTTCAATTACAAGAAAATTCAGGCCTACTTTGGAAAAGACATTACATTTAGTGGTAACTGGGGCTCTCAAAAAATTTACAACTAGTGTTCAGGCACCAGCTTTCCCCTTTTCAACTCTTACAGACTTAGTAGCTGGTGAACGAATCATAAAGTAACTTCCAAAAGATGCATAACAGCAATAATAGACACAAAAATACCAGAGGGCATTTGTACTCAATGGTTAAGTGCTAAAGTACCAAGACACTGAAGGAGGAGTGTTTCCAGAATCAATCTAATCATTATTTCACAATAGAGAAGTTTTTTTATGCATGTACAACACCTTTCAAGCTAAAACATCAAAGGAATGCTTCCTACACAATTTACACAACATATCACTAAAAATGAACCCAATTCTGAGCGAGTGCCAATAAACAGCTACTTTATCATATACTGCGCAACAGCGAACTAGGGGGGGAAATCCTGGCTTCAGCACTCTGGGTGAATTCTGACATCTGCAAAGGTTTTAATGAGATCCTTTTGGGCAAAGCCAGCCAGGCAGTCGAGACTGGGTTTAGTCATGGGTGAAATTCCCACACACAGTAACACTCATAGGACTTGAATGTCCTGCTATGGAAGGGTGAAAGCTTCCCCCCCTTGTGACCTCAACATCACTTCTCTGTTGACTAAGGTGAATTTCAGTCACACCTTACAACTCACTGTCCCCAGGTGTTGCAACCAGGGAGAGCAAAGAACATCCTGTCTAATTATTAGACTATTATTTCAAAATCCTTTAGCTTTCAGAGGTATTCCTGGAAAGTCCTGTAGCACAGACACAAAATGTTCTGTTATAAAAGGAGGAGGGCAGGAAACAGAAATATTAAATATGTTCCAAGGGAATCTCAAAAATTTGAAATCTGTAAGGCATGAATTTACCAGAGACCTTGGAGCATTCTCATTGCATCACTTGCCTATACTACTGCAAATCCTTCACACACTCCATCCAGGTGGCCATATTCAGCCCCAACATAAAAAGGGACATTGCACAAAGCCTTGAGCCCCCACAGAAGTCACAAGCACAAGCAGTGTGACTATAAAAAAAGTTATAATCCAACAAAAGACAACATATTCTATTTTCTTGTTTGTAAATGTCTGATACCATTATCATTTCTGTAACAACAAAAAAAAAATAAAAATGGAGAAACAGATACTCAGATTTCTCAGTCAAAGTGTTAATTCCAAACTTACATTTCACAAACAAAAGGTCCCAGGAAAAAAACCTCTTCAGGCAAGCTAGAAATAGCCAGGCCAATAATGTATTTCTCTGTAGTCCAATGTGTGTGGGATACCACCTGTGGGTCATTTAGCTGCAGCAGGAAAAGTTCAACTCGCCCTCGGACACACAAATACCTGAAAACCTACTTACCATTATCATAGCGAGGGAGATGGTCAGCCTTGACACACCGCTGAAAAAGGAGGCAGCTCCAATGGCAGCAGAGAGACCGGGATCAATCCATGCTCCGTATTCATTAGTTTGAACACCAAAAATGGAAACAAGGATCAAACTGATTATCCTGCCATACAAAGCTCCTGTGTACCTGTGAGCAAGAAGAAAAAGAGCACTTCTCTTGCCAATGATAGTGTTTCCTCAAAATGCTTCTAATATTCTGCTAATCCCAGATTAATTTTGTCAAATTCTGTATGAACTCCTTTGCCAATAAAAGCTATAGCATCCTTCCTTAGCATGAGCATTTACTTAGTGCAAATCACTAGCATAAAACTGCCAGATTTACCATACTTGGAAGAAAAAGGACTACCAGCATGTTTTGGGGGGGGTTTTTTATGTTCTTCAAAGCCAAATTAGAATGAACCTTGTAGCAATACAGTAAAAATACATGTCACAAACATACACATTGAGATATTTCGGATAAAAAGCCCACAGTTCTAGAACTCCAGCCTTATATAATTTGTTAGAATTAAGTATACCTGTGTCTCATAAACGTGGCAAGTAAAATATTACAGTCATATAACACGTGGACAAAATAGAGTAACAGGTATTAATGACCTGCTCAATGCTAACCAGGAATGAAGCTGTGAAGAGAACCCAGAAGTCCTCAAACCAACTACACTGAAGAGCAAAACCAAAATTTAGCACAGTTGGGCATGTAATTGCTAGCATGAGGCACAGCATTTCATTCCATATGCAAGGAATAGAATATACAGACCCAAGCATCACCTAATAAACTGGATTTTTACGGATATTCACCTTCCAGAAATGGTGAATTGTTATTATTTACACAATAGCCATATATGAGATACATATTTTCTGATTTGAGGAGCATCATCTTGCACCAATACACAACTTTTATTCATGTAATTGATTCATTTTATTGATGGATGCAGTTCTAGTAGTTCTAGAATGGTTATAAAAATTAGGTTATTGGGTCAGAAACACTGGAGCTGACTGACAGGCTTGACTACCAATATCTGTTCAGCCACGTATGCCACATTTCAGCACACTCTGCATATTAAAAAATGATTTAGACAAGTTTGGGAAGGGTAGGAGGTGAATACTCAGGAGTAGAGCAAAGGTAGAAGGTTGGACACATAACTATTTATTTTTAGAATTTTTTCAGTATTTGAATTGCATTATGCTGGATACCCACTCTACAGCCATGACTCCTTGCTTGCTGAACATTAAACCTCTCAACATTACTGTAAGAACTTTGCTCTAGTCTATCACAGCTTTCTAAAAAATACAACAAAAGACCTAAACTGCAGTTTTCGCCAGAGTCTAGGATGTTAATGTCCAAGATTATGATTCGGGCTATTATGTGCATAAGAAACAGATGAAAAGTCTGGACCTGAACCCATATTTCTACAGTTACAGAGACGGAGCCAGCAGCTGAGATTCTCTCTGTGTCCCCAAAGGATTTAAATGATCCATACTTGGAAAGAACACAGTTCTGGCTATGGTCCTTCCACAGCTATTCTCAGATGATTTTTCTTCATTCTTTTCCACAACTTTAGCATCTCTTTCCAAGCAAACCATGCTGTTCCACCTATACAGCCTCCTCCAAGCAATTATAGCTTTGCCACTGCCAAGTTTTCAGCTTACAATTCAGATTGTTGCTACTCAACACAGGCCTTTTGTATAGGAAGCTCAAACCAAGATGGGTGAAGCTTACAGCATAGGAGCAACCAGGCCACTGGCAACAGCAGAACCTGCTGTCCAGCAGCTGAGGATGAAATAAAATGCCAAAGCAGTGCAGAGGGATGTGTATCCAAATTCTTCATGAGTCCCACGTTTAAAAAGATACATGATCCCTTGCTTCCCATTTTCAACTAGAAGTGCAGCGGCTGCAACACAGAGGAAGAGATGTGGAGAGATACTAAACATTAAAAGGATCCTTTACAAAAATACAGTTTGTAGTAGTTCTCATTTGCCTAAACCTGATTAAAAAATCAGCAAAGCACACAGAGCAGTTAATTGGAGTTTACATGACAGTTTCAGCCTCTGGGGCACTTTCAGGAAAACAAGGAAAATTTGTTCTTTCCAGTCCAGTCTGTGTGACGTTGATCTTGATCTAAAAAAGGAGAAATTGAAGCCACTTAAGCCAAAGAAAGGCAACCGTACTACTTCAGCGGGACTGTTTCCCCATTCCTTTCAGGAACTTTCCAGCATATTTGGCTCAAATATGGCTTTAGGTCTGATATATCCCTCAAAAGGAAGCACCACATTACTTTGAAGAAAACCTCCTTTATGGGTAAATATACTTGGATATCACCTCAAGTTATATAAATTCAATTTGTTCCCAGGTATCAATCCCTTAAGTCCCCTTACCTTGACTGAAGGTTTGATTAGAATATCTGACTCCATCTGGGCCAATCCATGTGCTTGATGAACAACTGTATTCTGAAATTTCCCTCTTGAACTGATTTATGCTTAAATATTAAAAACAAACAAACAAAAATATTAAATGGATGAATATAACTTACCTTAGTTCCTGTACAGAATGTGTATATTAGATATAAATTTTACAAAAAAAGCTTACTTTCCCTTACATCTCCCAATTAAAATATTTTATTAATTAATAAATCTAGTTTACTAGTTAATTATTCTGCTAAACTAATATATCTGGTGCTCATATTCCTCTGTTTAAACCTCTTGCTGCTGAAACACAAAATTTCCAAAACCAGGAATCACATTACCCTGCCTAAAATTTGGAAAATAGAGAAAAAATCTGATTAAAATGCCCATCCTGACCTTGATCTCCTTGTCCACACATACCATTGTAACTCTGTAAAACAGCAGACCAAAAATTTATCTTTCCTGTGGGCAAGCACAGCATCCCAAGCTCACAGATGCATTTGCAGTTAGAAAGTTTTGCACAGGAAAGCGCCATGGAGAGCAGGAAGAACTTGGAGGTTTCTTCTTCATAGCAGTGCAGGCTATTCCCAAACCACACCTGAAGGATGTTTGTCCAACACATTCTTAAGCTCTCCTTTGGCAAACACTAGCACCAGTTATTTCAACATCTTGCAACTTAGATTGCCAGTTATCATGCTGACCATGACCAGCCTTTCTGTACAGCACTGCTATTCCTGGACACTTTCTCAATCTCAATCATCTGGAGCAATTGCACCCCCCAAGTGGGTATGACTTCCCTCTTCCAGTCTGGAAACCATCCAGCATGTTTTGGACATTGCTGCAACCCAAACAGTAACAATTTGAACTCTGTTTCTGGAACAAAGAGCAGGAGATCTGTGGTATTTGACCCACCTGATCCCTGCTCAGAACTACACATGAAACTTAAGATGCAGCCAACATCTAGTGTAAGAAAATTTCTTCCAGACCCCAGATTGGCAACCAAAGGAACACATGATACTTCCCAATCTTGTATTTGCTTTTTACGCTAATCCAACCACTCAAACAAGAATACATTCTAAATTCATAATGGTCAATAAAAAATAAAAATCTTATTTACTCCATCCTGCTTTAGCAATCATATAACCATGTAACCCACTTATAGCAAAACTTCAAGCTCTATACAAATGTCTTTATTACCAGTAAATGACTGCACACACAAAAACCAGCACATCTGAGAGGCAATCTGAACCTTGCAGCCATGCCAAAATAACAGAGAGAGAAACAAGAGAAGAAAGGTTTTTTACAACTAAAATACACGGTTGAGCAAGAAGAACAAAGCACAGAAATGGAGATGCGGCCTTGTTTACACACAGGGTTTTGTACCACTAACTCTTTCCATTTTAAATCAGAATATTTAGTAGAGACAGACTTCTCTCTGGTGCGAATGGGATGACTGCACTGCTGCACCACATGCTGCAGGAATACATGCACTGCTCCAAGACCTGCTGATGGAAGAAGCCCATTGCTTCCTTACCTCCTCCTTACCTTCCTTAGCTGCCTCCGCATGACCTCCTATTCCTCCTTCTCCTAGGATTATCAAAGCCTGCTGGAAGTGCTATAAAACACTACTGAAAGCACTGTTCCACTATAAAGTTATGAGGATAAGCTATGCTAGAAAGAAGCACCATCATACAGGCATGGCTACATACGGACCCATCTGGAGCTTCAGCTGTTGTACTGTCATGGTTTAAAAGAAAAAACATACACTTCACTGAGCTGGATCAGTACAAAAGACAAGACTAAGCATCTTAGAAAAATTTTTTTGTTATATGGTTCTTATTCAATATCTTAAAGTGGCAAGGGTGGCTGTTACTAACACGTTGGACCTTTAAAGATCTTTAAAAATATTTACCTGCCTCTGGAGCACTGACTAAGATACAGATCTAAAAGATCCTGATTAAAATCTCACGACTGCAATCATAATTCCCTTTTTAAATATCTAAGAATGGGAGAACAGTGAACAAGCTTCTTTTCCACATTTAGTCTTGTACATTATTACAGGCTCACTAGAGACATCATCACTACCTTCAGCATATGCATGGCCTTGCAAAGTCAGTGGCAATTTGCTGCTTAATTTCCTTCAGATCTATCCATTTCCAACAGGATGTACTCTTTATAACTTGTAGCCACACCAAATGAAAAATTGGCACAAAGACCAATTGGATCAGCCTATTTTTGATTCAGAGACAGACAAAAAAAAAAAAAAAGCCATAAAATTATCGTGGTTTCAGATGTTTTTTCTTTACAGCAAAAATAGTTCTGTTTTGAAAAATAACATTTTGCAAGTATTTAGTCGTTAAAATAAAAAAAGGATGGTGAGGTGAGGAAAAAGGCTTTTCCTGTAGCAATTCAAATAGCCATAGTCACCAAGTCCTGGTACTAAGTGACAAAGTTTGCTTTTATAAAGAATATGTAAATACATATTATAGCAAACAATACTAAACTAGGTATTGCAAGTCAAATGACAGTCTAGAATTGGTGGCAAGAATGAGAAAGTAAGTTTGCTTTATATGTACCTAAATAAGCTGCTCAGAGTCCATTTACCAATGGCAAGTTATTCAGCATTTACAGTTTGTATTATGCAATATATATGATGCTGCCCACTTGGAAGGAGGAATTCATGAATTTTACAAATTTATGAATTTATAAAACTACAAGTTGGTAGTGACCATTTGCAATAACTGTGAAATCAAGCTGCCATTTAAACTCCACCTGAGCAATTCTTTTTCTACTTCCTCTGGATTTCTCATAGGTACTTCTCAAGAAAGATACTTGGACTGCAAAACCTATATCAGATTCAAGGACTTCTTCAAGTGTAGCATCCATAAAATCCCTAGCCATTCAGCTACATATTCCCTGCTTGTTTGCTAACACAGTATTTGTCATTTTAAGTCCCTGGATTAGAGTTTGTGCTGTAGTGGCATGCATTTCTGATGTCATACCTCTTGGTGCTCTTACATAGAGACTGATCAAATCATGTTCCTCTGCCAATCATAGCTGACTGAAGCTGAGAAGGTTTTTCATCAGTTTCCAGTTCCAGCTTTCCAGTTAAAGCACAGCCTGTTTCCTATAGGCTTATATATACCTATATATAAGGCCTACACACCTTTTAAATCAAAACTAGGGTTCTAAATTGAAAAACTGCTTGTGTGATACATAACAGCCACGTTTCAGGTTCTTTTCATTTTTTTAACTTCCTTTTCTTTGTTTCTTTCTCCTTTTTCTTTTTCCTTTAATTTGACATGATAGTAAATGCCTCTCACTGTAAAATTTAAGTGTGATTAAATTTCAGTGATGAAAAGATTAAGTGTGATTCTTGTCTCTACATGAATCTATTTTAAACATTCAGCTCTGATACACCTTTGAATTTTTCCATTCCAAATCCTTGCAACAACTAAATGGGAGAAATGGTTAATAATCGTATTCATGTAGATATGCTCCTGGTGACTCTCCCCACTTTTCTGTTGTTTCTCAGCTGGTAGTTTCTCACACTCATGACTGGAGTGCAATGAAAGAAATACAGTAAGTATACTGTAACAGTCATTGTACATACCTGCAGGCATTAAAATAAGGAAATAGATTATTGTGAAATGTAGAAACAGGAAAAAAAAAAAGAAAAAAAAAAAAGAAAAGTGTCTAAAATCACTCGTGCCAACAGTTATCACAAGAAAATTGTCCTTTTGTCTTGCTCACATATCCCAGAAGACCAGCATTTGCTCCTAAGCCGCCAGTGAGGCCCAGATCCATCCCATCTAAATACAGGGACTCAACCATTGCAACCATGTAAGGGACCTCCAACTCTGCAGCCACCAGAGAGCCACTGCTACCTCCAAAGAGACAGATTTGCAGTACATGGGATGCTCTATATGTGCTCAGCCTCCCTGCCACGTGCCACGTTCAGCCAGAGCTCCTGGCAAGCTACCAGCCTGAGACTGCAACTTCTGCACAGCATAGACTCAGGATCTGTATGTCTTTCATTAAGGACCTAGTTTTTTGGTTGGTACTTTATACCGTGTGTCATCAACAATCCACTGCTTCGATTTAAGTTACTTCCTGATATATGCAAATTTGAAGTCCCTGGTCAGTATGAACAGTTAAAGACTTGTTTCTAACTTGTGAACTTACTGCTTCCCTTTTAAGGAGGATGTTACAAAGGGACAAATATCCAGGTAATCAACAGAAAGAAGTTCCTAGACATCCTAGCAATACTAGACAGCTGTAATACCTAAAGCAGATTACATACTATACAGTAGAGACACAGACATTGCAATCCAAATGAAAAAAGATACTTTATCAGGTTCTTCTACTAGTTTGCCATATACCCATTTTGAAGTAAACATGAATGAAATGAAAAATGTTTGAAATAGAGCACAGCAGGTGGTGTTTTCACTGGCTGCTTTGCATTCACCAAAAGCAAAGGAAGTTTTTACATCAGATGACTGTATTTCAGTTATGAACTATGTTATGTTGAAAAATACGCAACATAACATAGTTATATTTCATTCAAAACTAGCATTAAGTTTTTTATCTTAGTTGAGATCAATTTACATTTCTAACTAAATGAAGATACACCCCCAAAAAAAGATTTAGAAAATCTTTAAGTAGACATCTGGAGAGAAATTACTGGAACACACAGCCATAATAATAATATATTTTCCAAGCACAAGGCTTCATGCACTCTGTGGATCATTATAAAGCAGGTCAGGTAGCACATTTATAGAAAACCTCAAACTGAGATTCAGCTGTGTGCAGTTGCGATAATTTGACAGACAATCGTATCTGAAGCCTTTGTTTCCCAGTATCTCAAAGATTAGAAGCTTATGGGCAGAGCGCATCTGCAAGAGAGAGGTGAAACTGGGAGTAGTTTGGTCTTGGCAAAGCTTAGGTCAGGTTTTGTTCCTGAAAACTTAACTCTGGGACAGTTCAAACCCAGGTCAAGTTTTGCCAAAGCCCCAAAGTCCAAAGGGAGCTAGAAGGACAGCTAGCCTGGAGCCAGTGGCTACATATTTAAAGCAGTAGCCTATCTTCACAGCTAGGTAGAAAAAAACCCAATCCTTTCAAGTAACTTTTTAAAGCTTTGACAGTTTAATATGTAAGTAAATATGCATATATCCTTAAATTGTTCACCCTGCCCATGGAAACACTGAGCTTTTGGAACAGAAGCATTAGTCAACATGATTTAAAAAATAAGAAAAAGAAAGATAGCTCTGCCAGACTCTTGGCAAAACATTATCTACATTGTGATTTCCTCACAGAGAGAAAGGTGATGAATTGAGGAGAAGCAAACCAGGCCAAGGGGCAGAAGGGCACTTAGGAAGATGGCTTGGCCTAATCTATGGGCTGAAGATTAGATATTCAATTCCAGTCAAAGGAATGGTACTCCGGGTTAAGTTGTGGGTGTGGAAGATAATGTGATGGGTTCTTTCCAAGTTTAAATCCAGACTGGTTTATACAAGATTATTTTTGGTGAAAGTCACTGTGACATAGTTTCTGTCAGTGCTTGATTATGTGAGTTTATAAAAAAAAAAAAATAATAAAAATTTGTATAGTTCTCTCTCAGTTCTAATAGTTTCTTTCCTGACTTTTTTTTTTTTTTGCCAAGTTATAATAAAATAAGGATTGTGACCTGAACAGGATCTTCTAGAGCTAATAAAAAGGAAAAATAGCCTGAATAAAAGTTCATGCTACAAAGTTAATGTAAAAAACAAAAAATAAAAACAACAAAAAAAACAAAAATGGTTTGGTTTTTTTTTAAATAAAGAATGAAGACAAAAACATGTAAACAGAAAAGCTCTTGTAAGCTCTACAGCCCTAGAAAACACATGCTATTCTCCCAGTTTCAGGTATGACCTGGTAAGGTGCTAACTACTCCATGAACTTTTGGAGTCAGTAAGGCACCACTCCTAAACAACATAAAATAATTCTTAGGAGGCATTTTCTTTACATCTGACACTAAATCTTTGCTAGCTGATCTTAAATTTAATCCTATAGTAACTTCTAACATACTGGGTCGTGCTGGCTTATTTTGTGGCTTGTTTTGTTGGGGTTTTGGGGGGTTTGTTTGTTTGTTTTTCCCAAAAGTAATAAGGAAAAGGGTGGGGTGTATGTGTTTAAGTAGTTTATGCACAGTTTTTGTAATGTGCTATGAGAAAGCCAAACCCTTCCCAACAGTAGGGGAAGTGGCTGTCAAACACAGAGCTCCAGCTCCAAATTGTTAAAATAGTAACTGTTACAAACCTGACCTCTCACAGAGGTCCTTTGGAAACTGTGGAGTTTATATAGGACTAATGGGAGTCACACATGGGACTCCTCATCCTGCTGGTTTAAAAACTGGATTTTTGTTAAGATGTCTCATTGCAGTGCTTAACAGCACAAAGTCCTCAATCCTTTGCAAGACCCGGGAGCGAATTTGTAGCACAACGAAAGAAGGTTGGGCAATGGAAAGAGCTGCGAAAACCCGTTTTTCCCGACCTACTTTCCCCACTCCTTCAAACGTGGAAGCAAAAAACGTCAAGTGAACTTCATCAAGGTGCCTCCCCTCGGCGAGATGCTGAACACAGACGGCTGCACGCTGGAGAGCCGACATCCTGCCGCTAAGAGGAGCCAACATCCAGTTGCCATCGATGGCATGGACCTTGCTTCTGCACGGTCCGTTCAGGGGATCCCTCCTCCTCCTCTTTCTCCTCCAGAGGTCAGACTATAGGCAGAGGAGGAGGAGCTGGACTGCCATAGGATGCTGTCCTGGTTTTTAGCTGGGACAGAGCTGGGTTTCTTTTTAGTAGCTGTAATAGCGTTGGGTTTTGCTTTACTCCCCAAAGCCATACAATGCCAAATGGAAACTTCAAAGCTTATCATGCCTTATCAGGACATCTGAGGCTTCAGGCTGACCTCCATTAGTAAAGACTAGGGATAACTGACTCCAGATAAACAGTTAGGTCCAGAAAGTTTACTGTACCTTTCCATAACTTTTAAACACCCTAGAACATTTATCCTTCACACATCTATTCTTCTGACAACAGGTAGTGATCTCCATTGTTGCCTTGAGGCAAAAATACATATGGTTATGGTAACAGTCTCCTAATTGTTCTTTCCAATGCAAGAGCTGGAAAAGCGCCCAGGTGCAGAGCTGTGGAGGATGATGTCCACCTGGTTCTGCTGTGGGGCATGGGGGCAAGCTGTATGGGGTAATGAGAGGGTCAATCACTAGCAAGGAAAAATGGAGAAACGCTGACGAAACCTACTCGTGACAGCTCTCCATAGATTGGAAATAAATGCAAAAGCACCCCAACATAACAGGTACATGTCATTATGTTGATGCAGTATCATTGGAGCAGAGCAGCAGTGGGAGAACAACTCTACAGCTAAAATACTTCCAGCATTAAAAACCAAACAAACAAAAAACCCAAAACAAAACATGCCTTCTCCATTCTTATATACCTACCAACATTAAATACCTATATGTACTTTGGGAATCTATATGTTTGCTGTACTCTGTTGTACATCAGATCAAGTACCAGCAGGTCAGATTCACTTTTCCATTCAGCCAGTTCATGACGTGCTCTCATGAGCCACTGTAAACTTTATAAAACCAAGAGGATCATGTTATTTACTTACAAGGATGAGCAGTTTCCAACAGCTTGCTTGTTTTACTAAGGGATGATTTTGGAATTGAATTGCATACAGAATTTATTAATCTTTATATTTAAGGAAGCAAAGAGAGCTCCCAGAAGACCTCCAAGCATTCCGAAGAGGATGGTTGGAATGAAGGCCAAGATGTTAATGTCCAGCAAGTTCTTAACCTGAGACAAAGAAAGGAGGAAAAAATGTTCTGAGTGTCCTACCAATGGCATAAAATATGGCACCCTCTCTTACAAAACTCGATACCACAAAGTAATTTCCACACAGGAAAGAATTTTTTCCTTGTCATTTAGGGAACTCAGCTAGTTAATTTAAAGCTGATCTCATGAGAGGTGGTTTACTCTTCTTGTACACCTCACAAGAGTGGAAGCAGCAGGTAAGACAATGGCGTTATCACACACAGAAACCTCTACGATGCACTGCAGGTACCACAAGCACTCATCACCGCAGGTTACATCCAAATCACATAACAAACTGGCCTTAGGGAGCACTTCAGAAGACTCTGCTAAAAAAAAACAGAACTTTGCTCACTGTGTGTATATCTACACCATTGAGCCTGTAGGCTCAACACGTCTCCTTAGTCTGTAAATGTCTGAGAAATCCACTGGGAATATATATGCCTCCTACTCTGTGAAGGCACGGAGCGCACATACACCCCAAAGAGCAATAAACTGCTGTCACTGTAAGCTGCACTAGGAGCTCAAGGGGCAGAGATCTGCACTGTGAGCCAGTAACAAAAAAAAGAAAAACAAAAAAAAGATAGGTAACAAAAAAGAATTATAGTGTTGTAAAGAAAAGCACCAACAGACAGCCACATTTAATACATTTATTATTATTATTTTTCTCAAACACAACATCATTTTCTTTCCAAAGGGCTCATTTCATTATATGAAAATAACATCCTACATCAGACCAATGTTACATTTTTTAAGGAAGGCTGCAGTGTGCAGAACAGAGGGAAGGATACAGAAAGTGGAAATAAATTTATTATTGAATTCTGCCTTGGAAAATTGGATTCAAGTCCAGCCTTTGCAAGGCATACTGGGGTGATACTGATACATATAATGCACTAATCACTAGGGCTCAAAAGCTTATAAACTTTGCATCCTCTGGATGCACTACCCAAGACCTCAGGGGTAATTTGCAGAAATGCTGAGCATTCAGTACTAGCTGAAGTTAACAAGTATACAAAACACCTGAGTATTTTTAATATTAACAAATGCCAAGTTCTCAGCAAAAAATACCAGACTGGAGTCATCTCCAGACATCACAGGGCCCTTTTGACTTCTCTGTAGTATCTACAAATTTTAATCAGTACAAAGATATATGGCAAAGATGATAATGGACAGAAAATAAGAGAATAGGTTGGAGTTCATGTGTCAAAGCCCTTACAAAGCCCCTCTCCTCCACAGACTGTGGAGTTGTCCACCAGTAAAGCTACACAGGCAACTTTATGCCTAGTATTTCCCAACTCACAAATGCTCAGTTAGACGCTCTTGTGCATGGATTTTCACCTACACGTTGTATCTGCACAGTGGCATTGTTTCCAGCAGCAGGGAACTCAAAAGGTACTGCACATTGCAGTAAAAAGCTGGGCAAGCTTTGCTTGGACAACTCCAACTTCTTGCTCCAATCAGTTGTATGTGCTACATGTATCAACAATGAAAGTGGATCCCTCCTACACATCCGTGACAGCTGCCAGATGGAGGGACACCTTAAGATCCTTCAACATCCTAACACTTGCTGAGTTACTGCTCTGCCTGTGACTGTACTTGGAGAGGGTACATCTCTTGAGCCTACTAACTCCATAAGATGCCAGGGAAGTAGAAGTCTTTCATCCTCATCCTGGTCTTTGTAAAGAAGCAAGGTCTCACTCAGACTGAAATTTGTCTCTGCTGCTCACCAACAACCCTCTCTGTGAAGGGGGCCTGTCTCTCCCAGGATGGTTCCTGACTTCAAGCTAACGCTTCTTTCTAATTACACTATAGCAGGATCCTGCAGAGAAAAAAAAAGTTACCACTGCTTCTCTTATCACAACTGCTGATTTCTTCCATGACTAGCATTTTGTTTAGCCAGCATGTCTCAGATTTATTTAAATGACTGATCTTAAAAGGCTAAAGGCAGAGGAGATCCCATATCTTCCCTTTGGTGCTTTTTGATTTTCTTTTAAGCTACAGATAGTTTACAATGGCTGTTCCTTTGAATTCTTCGTATTTCTTTAGGAAATGAAAATTTAGGAGTCTATCTTTTTTCCCTTGCTTTAGAAAAAAAAAAGAAAAGTATTGTATAGGGTTTTTATGCAAACATGACAATAAATACCATCCAAAAGACATAAACTGGTTTGTAATTTCTTTTTCTGGAAACTAATCTCATTAATCTCAGTAGAACTGTTCACAAGAGAGTTTACCAGAGTTATCTCACAGACACGCATGAGCAGAGAAGAGCCAGATTAAAAAAACGTCACAAACAATTTACTTTTTCAAGACTAGAAAATAAAGGAAGGACCCTCTGTGCACATTGTGCTATCACCATCATCTCTTTTTTCCTGGGCCAGCATCATTAATTTAAGGATAAAGCCCAAGTGTAAAAATTCTGCATTTGTCTCCCTTCTTATACAATCCAGAAGGCAATGGAAAAACATCTTCAGTATTAATGTTAATTAATTTCACAAGCATGCAATAAAAGATCTTGTGAACTTTCTTTTAATTAAATAACTTTAAAGTTGTTTAATTAAACAACTTACTTTTAATTAGAGTGGGTGGCCTTTTCCCCATTCCAAAGTGACAAACAGCAGGAAGGCTGAAAGACTGCTAGAGCAGCACCTCCATTTCCCTTCCAGAAGCAGTGGGCTCACTGGCAACTTGCTGGATACCCCCAGGGTGCTGAGGGCAGGTGGCAGGGTGACCCCCCCAAAGCCCCACAGCTCTGTCCATCACTTACTTATCAGCTGAATTCCAAAACCTGGTGAAGATTGGGAGGTGGATGCCAAGGGTGTCTGACTGCAGCTGGCTCAGGCCACAACCCAGGAGAGCACTAAAAGTGATGTTGCATAATTGAGAGCATTCTTCAGTAAATTATTCATAAATCAGCCATGGTTAAAGGCAGGGGAAGAGAGAGCCTTAGCCGGTGTGCAGCAGCAAAACTAGATTGGTTTCAACAGATTTAAACATGGAAAATGTTGAACATGTCTTTTAAATATGCAAAGTCCCATTGACATAAAGCAGAAGGCTACTAAACACTTTCAGATTCCTGATTCAGGAACTTAAATGTCTCTTTCACAAGCAGTGTTGTGATGATAGACTATGAAATGCCTTTTGAAGAACTGCATGTTAATGTCTGCCCAAGTGTGATGACGCATCAGGCTATAGCCCATCATTTCAATCATCTGTTCCCAGGTTAATGCTCATGGCAGCCAGAACAGCCCTACTTCTAACAGAAGACGTGTAACAATTTAAATTATTGCAGTGTGTTCCCAGGCAGCACTTCAAACTACATTTAAATGAGAAAAAAAAAAATCTAAACCCTTAGTGAAATGAAAAATCTCTCCATTCTACAATCTTGGAAAACTTTTCTACAAGACTTAAATTAGGAGCCTTAATGAATCTCTCAGAGGCTTTTAGCAACTTACGTGTGTTTATGTTTAATAAAAATGGTGAAGGGTTCCAGCTAAATTAAATTAACCTAGCTCTTAATTCCTATGTTTTGAAAAGGCATCATGTTAACATCGTGCTGACTTTCTTCATGGAAATATGATTCAGTTCTTTGGCTCACACATCACTGTTACCAACCCAGCACAAAAGAAAAAAAAAAATCACAGCTGCAGTCTCTGAGCTCCTGGAGACAAATGTCTGAAAGCCAAGAAAACAAAAGAAACCTAAAGGGAGAGCTAAACCTTGGTAATCATTGTCTGGAAGGTTTGTGGCTGCCTCTGACTAACCATGCACTCCTATTTTTGAACATTTGAGTCATCTGCTAGGGTGCTGCACCTCCATGCAAATAAATAAATAAACAGATAAATGAAAACCCATGGAGCAACAGAAAATGTGAAAGGGTGGTAGGGAGGATGAGAGGTTTGGTCAGGGTGGTGAAGAGGTAGAGGACAAGCCTCAAGGATTAATACTTTCCAAAATTAAAAAGGATCAGAAATAAAACAGCAAACCGGCCAACAAACAATCTATAGTATATTAGCAAAGACCAATTTCAACACCTCTACCCAAGATACGGTTTAATAATAGTAATAAAGTGCAGCAGGATTCTCCCCTAAATGACCAATAAAGGAAATTATGACACTTAGCAAAACAGAAAAGCCCAAAATCTGGCCCACAATCCTTACTAAAATTGGCTGTGTTGCAACATAGTAAATTTTAAGAACTGCTGTGATCTACTGAGTAGGACTGGGCAACCCTCCTCTCCCCTCTACATAAGGCCCTCGACTGCAACAGGATGATGGGGATTCTCTTTATTTGTATAAAGCAAGGGTGAGTAAAAACATTATCCTTCAAAAAGACTATAAAGTCTACTTTTCCCTACCTAGAAACAGAATATTACACTACTGCATGAGCAACAAGCAACCTGACTCGCGATCTGCCACCTGCAGAACTTGCAGAGCGGTGCCTGGTTTCCACGGCCGCCCTCAGACAGCACCGGCGGCTGCTGTGGAAACAGGGACAACAAGGGCCTGGCCATCCACCACCACCACCACCCAGCTTGCACAGCCACTTACGGCACTTGTGCGGGTGGCTGTAAAAACATCATCCCTTTTGTGTGTGGTCGCTTGAGACTGGCTTTATTTTTACACAGACTATGCATAGGTAAAAGAAGTTATGTGAGATGTAAAGCAGTTGGCAGGCCACAGCTGCAGGACGGGTTGCTTTCAGAAACAAAGCTGACCACAGTTGTCCAGATAACTGCTTGTTGAGCATCATGGGGAATTGTACTAGGGAACCAAGCCAGTATTGAAAACATACAGCAAAAACAGTAAGAAAATGTTTTTCTTCACTGCGTGGCATGAATAGTTGTGCTAATGCAAAGGAGGGGACAGCACAGGTGAAAAGAGCTCCCAATGCAGGGTATTTTTAAGCCAGTGCTGCCACCAAGACAGACATTGCAAAACCATACCCTCAGCCTGAGAGCTTTAACTTTCGTCTGCTATTTCTTACCCTAAATGGATCATGGGACCTTCTGGCCCACAGAAGAGCCCGGAGGCTACAGCCAGCATGCATAAGACAAATGTCCCTAAAAAGGTCTTGATATTAAAAAGATGTTGAATAGAAGTGCCATTCAAATACCCAATGATTTCTGACAAGCCAGAAGCTGAACTTGCTGGGCAAAAAAACTGCAAAGGAAAAAAAAAAAAAAAAAAAGAAAGAAAGAAAGAGAGAGCACATTAATAATCATTAGATGCTGATGGGTTAGATGTGTCTACAGACATGGTTTTTAAGTCCAGCCTTCACCTTGCTCTGTTCACAAACAAACTTTCCCAGAATTAACAGACATCACAGACACACATATAACTTCTGGCTATACACAAAAATTTAAGCTCCCAACAGTGTTGCTATGCACGTGCTGGGAGCACTGAGAGAAGAAAAGGACTGTCGAGGGCCCCTGCCTCAGCCCCCCCATCCCTCCCAGTGCCTGAAGCTGACCAGCGTCTTGTCTTTGCACGAGCTGTCTGCGGGGCAGGGTGTACGTGTGAACCTGCATCGTTTTTCCAGTCAGTTCAGATTTTAGTCAGCTTAAAACTGGTCAGTTATTTCCTGTATAACAGCAAAATCCCTTTTCCTACTGTTGTTGGATTTTGGGGGAAGTTCAGTAAAACATTCACTTTTTCTCTCACCTACGCTGTTAATTGCCTGTTTATTAAATTGAACACAGCAGGACAGTAAATGACAGACTCAAATGCCTTAGCCTTGCTGCCTCATAAAAGTACTGATCTGGGCTGCAAGTGATACCCACATAGCACAGCTAAAAGATCAATCTAAAAACAACAGTAACTTTTATATGGACTGATGGTCTTTGGCTTAGGCCCCTTCCAAACACACAGTTTTCACAAGTTCTACCAGCTGCCACTTGTATTTATTTTATAAACACCACATGCTAAGTGTAAATTGCATCGCCGCCACCACTGATTTCACCCCAGACACTTTTATACAAGTTACGGGTGGTGGAATCCAGCTTTAGGCTGAAGGCCAAGAAAGACCTCTCCAATAGGGTTGTATAACAGAGGTTGTTTTTAAAAATAAAACAGTGAATTAACCAGTATTTAAAAAGCAAGAGAGTTGTTTTATCACAGTGTTATGCTTGTTGCATAGGAGACATGACACTTGACAGCACTGAGCCTGAAGAGAGAACCACCATGGCCAGCCCAGACCCAAGTGCCCACAGCCAGGTCATGTGGATGTTGCCATCCTGTCCAGTTGACAAATAGATTACTACATTGGTGCCTATATACCAGGTCCTGCTTTTCAATGATCTTTTGTCCCACAGATTTCTGCAGGCAGAAGGTGTATCATAGGGGAAAACCAAAACAAGCTCTGCAGGCTCTTTAGGAGGACAGGAGTGAGAAACTGTAAGGTTAATGCTGATGTTGTGAGTCAAGTCATGCTTTTTTCAAGGCTTTTTGTCCATCTCTAAAAAAAACTATAACAGATACACTGTAACTCATCAAGGCCCTTTTCAGGTCAAAAGCAGAGTTAAAGGACCTTAAGAACATGCACAAGAAAACACTAAATGGGGTATTCAGTAGACATTTTGCCTGAATGGCAGTGTCTTACATCAGCAATTACCTTTGTGAATTTGCAGCTATTATTAATAGACAGAATATATAAAGCTCTTTCCTGCTTTATTCTACCCAAAAGGACATCCCTCCTGCTAGGCCTTCTAACATTTAAAAAACACATTTCAGTCTCCCTTTGTTTTCAGTTTGTCTGTGCTCGGGCTGACCGTAAGCCGTGCTCTCTCCAGAACTCCTCAGCTCCCACTTACTTTGCCACCTTCTGCAGTGCTGAGCTGTGATTCAGTGTGTGCAGGTCAAACACGTCCCTCACATTTCTGAGGTTGGTCACGGCGTTACAGCCGCCCATCACAGCCTTCCTGCCAGCAAGTCCCATCAAGGCTTTCGTAAGTGCATCATGCAGCGCAGACAAACAGCAAAGCAAAGTGCACGAAAACGAGTTTTGCTGATCTGCAGTTGAAGGAGGTATTTAGATGGGAAGGTCTTTCAGGAATTACACGTTGGTACTGATGTCAGAGCCTGTGAGCGCTTACCTCCTGTCCCTCTGTATTAGTTCAACACAATAGGACAAACTTTGCAAGACCAACAGGGCGTAATGGTGGTTGTGATGCCCTGCAGTCAAACTGTGGTTTATTTCTATATATTCTTTATTTATACTTTAGTGTGCATATATACACACATGCATGTATATACATACAAATGCATATATACATGTATGTACATGTATTCACCTACTGTTTATGTATTTTATAAACATATGCATAGCTTGCATATAAAAACCAGGGAAATAATATCCCAAGAGCACTATATTTGCTTTCCTCATGGAAAAACTAAACTTGTTCTTGCATATTCCCTCCAATATATTCAGCCTCCATCTGTTCCACAGAATAAGTCTTCCCTTGCATTTCTGTGAAGTGACTGACATCTGACCTTCAGCAGTTGGCAGCATTATTCCATTATCTTGATTTCACAGAATAGTGGAGGACATGTCCATGTCTCCTTTGTACTGATGAGCCCAGAATTGCACACAGCACTCCAGATATGGCCTCACCAGTGCTGAACAGAGTGGAAAGATCATCTCCCATGACCTGCTGGCAACACTGCTCCTAATGCAGCCCAGGAAGCTGTTGGCACCACAGTCATCTGATGCATCAAGCACTGCTTCCTTCCAGTTTTGTTTTTGTCTGCAAGTTTGCTGAGGGTGCACTCCATCTCATCATTCAGGTCACTAGTGAAGATATCAAGTGTTTGGCCCCAGTACTGACCCCTGGGGTACACCTGTGGTGACCAACCTCCAGCTGGACCTTGCATCACTCATCACAACCCTTTGAGCCCATTCAGCTCAGTCAGTTTTAAATCCATCTCACTGTCTACTTATCTAACCGGTATACCATTAACTTGCCTATGTGGATGTTATGGGAGACAGTGATGAAAGCCTTGTTGAAGTCAAGATAAACAACAAACACTGCTGCAGTCAACTCAGTGTAGAAGGTTGTTATCCACTGTAAATCCATGCTGATTATGCCCACACACTTTCTTGACCTTTATACAGTTAGAAATGGTTTCCAGGATTATTTGTATCACCTTCCCGGGGTCAAGATGAGGTTGACTGCTCCAGCAGTGTCAGCTATCCCACCATACCTGTGTAGACAAGGAGCTCACCTGCCATGCTCCAGCTGCAGTGAGAGGCCCCAGGCACTGCCCGCAGCCCCACACCTGCAGAGCTGCACCCTCCCTCGGGAGCTTGCTCTGAGTTGTGGCTTCTTCTAAGTCAGGGGTAATTTCTCCCCTGGCTGCTGGGGACCATGTCCCACAGCTCATTGCCACGGTTGCTGAGCACAGCACTGTCAGCCCAGACCCTGGCCATCTTCTGCACAAATCGCTGCCTCTGCTGACTGCACACCATGCTCAATAGCTATACAGTCTCCCCTCAGCAGCAGCTGACAAGATGTGGGACCCTCCCTGGTCAGGATTCAGCTGGAACAAAAGCTCAAAGCCCCTTTCTTACAAGAAGCTCTCCAGTATTTATACTTTCTACCACAGATATCACAAACCAGGCGAAAATTTTACCACCTATTTCTCTCCACAGGTGAGAAAAAAAAGCAGTCAGGATCAGAGATGCCTTAACATTTACATTGGTTTTAACTGTTTCATCATTTTTACCACCACCATCCCAGTTATCACAGAGATGAAAATATCCATCAAAAAATTAATTATTCCACAATAATCTTTGTACAGTCTTAGCAAAAGATAGCTGCTCCAGACGTGGAAAGAAATAGTATATCTGATACCAGGTCCATATTCACCAAGTACCATAGGAGAAACTTAATCCTTTCCCTTGGACATCAACAGTATCTAAAGCAGCATGTGCCCCTTATGTATGAGGGGGAAGAGGAAGGTGACAATATTTTAAAGACTGCCTTCATTAGTCTCATGACAAGAAGTCCATCAGTCCAGAAGTACTATAAGCTAAGTTGCAGCAAAGAACACCAAGCATGCCTACACAAAGCACTGCAGGATATCTGATGTCCACACCCACCTAGACAGACAGCTCCTCTAGTTGGTTAAAACTTTACAATGTGGATTTTCTAATAAACAAACACATAAGAGGTCACTCTGACTTTCTTTTGCTCACCTGCAGGTAATTTTCCACCAGGTCCCATTCCAATTTGTGGAGTCAATTATCTGATGTGTCAAAAAACCCAGCATCCCAACTGCTGTACCCATTAGCCCCATCAGTAGCCATCGACCCCACTCTTTTCTAGAAATAGGAAAACACGGTTACCTCTCAGCCTACAGCACAGGAGTGTTTGCCATCCTTCCTATCACAAAGATGTGAGTTCCATTTTTAGGGCATTTTGATTATTAACTGTGACTACATGAGCAAGAGACTGTTTCTACCAATATATCTTTAAAAAGTCTACGCTAAAAAAAAAAAATAAAAATCTACCTTTGGGTGAAAGCCATTTCCATTTGGGTAAGAAACATGGTTGAATTTTGTTTTGGTTTTGTTAATATATAAGTAGGAGTACGATCTGCTTCCAGATGTTGGTTTTTTCATGCCATCTCAAAATTCAATTATATGATTCAGTAATTAGGCATTCAGTAGAGCACTCAGAACTCATTTCAAATTCCTGTTTTCTTCTACTGCAACTAATACACTGACACAGCACCTATCATATAACTATGCAAACTTTTACCTCTAGTTCGTCTTTCCTAAACTTACATTTCTAATAATAACTGTGCACCAATAATAATTTCTGATTTATTTCCAGTATCATCTAGGACTAGAGCACCCCTACTGAGATTCAAGTGCCACGTTCCCTGCAGATTACACTAAGAGGCAGTGAATTTCAAGAAAAGTCTCAGTAAGAGAACATTCCCCCAAACCTCTGCAGTCTTTTTTTTTTTTTAATTTGTATACATTGACTAGTAACTTTTTTTTTGCATATTCAATAATTTGTCAAGAGCAAAAGCATAAGTATTTCAACAAATGCTTTTAATCGAAGTTTCTTGCCACTTTTCTCCCTTCTACATTCTATAAAAGTATTTTCCTATGTACAGAAATAATAAATAATGTTTTCTTCATTCCTTCTGCTATCATGCATCTCCCTGGATTGTCCAAACCACCCATAGTTTAGAGGCAACTTAACAGTATTTAAGGTAAGTTTATGTTTTCTCTTGTAACCACTTATTGTAAACTGTACTGTGTGAAGGCAAATAATCCAAACTCTCATGGGCTATCAGGTGTTCTCTCTCCTCCTCCTTGCAGTCATTATATACTAAACTGCTTCTGCTGATGCTACATTGCCTCCTAAAATCCTGAGAATGAATCAAATCAGGCCCGTGATCTTCTGCCATTGACATCTCCTCCTCACGATTTTCCATGTGTGTCCTTTGGGAAAAAAGCGATGACATTACAGCAGCCTCCAAGAATCTTTGGGATACCAACAAGAATGATGTGAGTCCAAGGAGATCAGTCTCCTTGAGACTGAAAAAGAGAGAAATGGGAAACCACACAAGGATGGAGCAGCTGCGGTGCAGAGATTGGCTGGTTTGTGTTTGGTTTGCTGGGGCTATGCATAGACCCAGCACAGTCGAAGCAACAAAAACTTGTCTGAGCTGGAGCTCTCTGACGAAGAAGTCACTCTAAGAACAGACCTACCACTGTAGCAGGATTACCACACCAGCTCCTTGCTGAGTGTTCAGAGGACAGCGATGTTTAAGCCATAGGGGCTTTGTCTGTTTTAAAGAGATGATCACTTGTTGTGCTTTGGGCTGTCTGAAGATCTTGATCTACTAATCTACTTACACAATTTTTAATTAAATAAAACAAAGTCTAGGTTGCAGTGATATTCAGTTAAACCCTGAATTCTCAGTATTATATAGGAATCCTAAAAAAGCTTATTCTCTAACACAATTTCCTTTAAATTTACATGTCAAACTTCTTTTTTGATAGATAAAACCCATTTGCTAGACTAAAACTCAGTGCAGCTTGGAAACTTTGCCCAAGGTAGTTTGCAAGTTGTCAGTTCAATCAAAGCAAAAAAAGACTTGATGCATGTCAAATATTTACTGTAAAGAAAACCTGTGTGCTTGCCACCTCTAAGGCACGTTTTTGGTTACCAAAGACAGAGTAGAGAAAGATTGCTGCTGCTCTATACTTACTGGCACGTGGACCAATTTGGAAAGATCTCATCTCAAACAATCAGGAAACAAATCCTTCCTGGTTGTCAGTTAGTGAGCACTAAATGGCAAGAGAGAGAAAAAAAAGAAATAAAGACCTTTACAGAAGCCACATGCAAATTATTTGAAAGCAAGCCTTTCCGACCTATGGTTTTTGCAACACTGAAAGGTTTCCTTGTGGCCCACTAGTCATACTTCTCAAATGTAACAAAACACACTGCCAAGACCACACTGCCGGGGGCACAGCGGCACCTCCAGATCAGGATATAGCAATAGCTAAGTCCAATTTCTTATACTGCAACTGTGGGGTTTTTTTGCCAGCTCAATCAGGCATTTCATTCCAAAGATTTCAAAAGTACTATGCAAATTCCAGATCTGGTAACTCTCAGTCTGAGAAAAAAAAGATAAAGAGAAGAAATGTGGTCTAGGTGGAAACCAAAGACTTCAGAAAATAATTGTTGCTGGAAACTGTGTGAATGGCTACGAGCAACATAAATGTATCAGAAAAGTTAATGTTACTTTCCTTACAGATGTAGAGAAATAAATTTAATCTCTGACATCAATACTTTCATAGAGAAGTTATCTGACAAGAAACACATGTTGTGTGATCAACTAAATGACTCCAGTCAAAGGTGAATTAAGGAGAAATAGCCAGGTTCTGACTCCAATTTTGAGCTGTACTTACCTAAAAAGTGGTAAGTGGTTTATTAAACCCAGTAGCTTAGACCCTAGTTTTGGGGTTAAGCACAAAAATGTTTTGTGATTAGACTGCTAATTTGTGCTTGCACAAAAGTTGGGTTTAACTAGTCCTATGCCAAGTTTAAAATAGAGCAAAGGAAAGCAGAGCCCAGATGAGAAAAGCAGGCACTTGAGCAGAGCTCCTGGCTGGGACTCCACCACTTCTTCACTCAGGGGTACCCAGTTGGGCTATTGCAAGGTCTCCTGTCAGCCCTTTTCTTTATTTCTGGAATATGGGAATTTATATTATGCCATTTTCTAGTTGTGTTAGATCAAACTGATACACGTGAATAGATCTGGGTATTACACAGATTGCAGCATCAGCAGAAATACAAAATCCACTGGACAATACAGAAAGAGGGAAAAAAACCCCTGAAACTAAAGCTACATTTCTAGGGGAAAGGGATGAGGCTAAATCACACTGCTGCCAGACAACACAGTTACACCTCATTTCATGTCACAACAATATGTTATGTAAACAGGACAGCTGTTTTTCCTCAAACAGGAATACCATCATCATCCATAAAAGCACAGCTGAGCATTTGCCTCGGCTGTCTCTAGTTGCCAGAAGACCAAAGCTGACAACTCCTTTTCCACCAGACACAAATCCAACCCAGTGTCTGCAGCAGTGGCTCAGCCATACTGCAAATTCTCACAGGCACCCACTTGTGTACTCAAATTTAAAAAACCAAAATGGAGTAAAAAATAGGTTTTCAGACTTTAACCCCCCCCCTTTTTTTTTTTTTTCATGGACTCCTCCATAGTTAACTTAAGCTTCCCAGTGTGCTTACTTATCTGAAATACATTTCATGAACCTCCGAGAAGCAGTACACAAATGGCCAGGGTCCAAAAGGCAGAAAGCAAAAACCAGAGAGAGATTTCAGGCTGCGGGGGGCACAGCTGCATCCCAGAGATTCAGGCACTCGGAGAACTCTACAGAGGACAGACAAGGCCTTGCAAAACATGTACACAGACATTCGCAGAGCATTCATTATTTTACAATGAAACTTGAAAATCTATTCCTCTTCAATACAGGTAACAGCTTTTTTCAGAATACTTGGATAAAGAATGCAAATGCAGATTGGAGATGTAAAAGCATTCTGTACCAGAAATTGCTGTGCTAGAAATATATACTGCTAAATCGCCCTGCCAGAATTTGGCCCCAAACCTATGCATTTTGGTTGTCATTGTTAAATATGCTCCCCCATACACATACACGCTCCAATGCCGAACAAGAGTTTTAATCTTTCTTCTGCAAAGTATTTTGGAGGGCATATTACCAGTCCTGTAAAGCGTGCATAAGGGTTGTGCTACTTTCTGCAATGTTTTCAACTCCAAACATCACACAAGGATCTCTCTGCTTATCCAAGAGCTTCCACAGCTCAGATTTTGCCATGAATTAAGGCAACCATAGGGAATGATGAAAGAGTATCTTCTCAATACTGGACGAGAAAATTCCTACCCAGAACAGAGAATCCAAGCTGTGACCAGCTCCCAGGTTTTCCACTCATTTCTGACTGATATTTGCTGCTGCAAGGCTTGCTACCTTACTTGTAAGCGTTCTTCCCTCAGATGGATTGGGAACAGCCTGATTGGGAACTGCTGCTTTGGAGACAAGGAGGGGAAGGAGGAGTCCATATTCTGCCCTCATCACCACAGAAAGCTCATAGCTACACACCTCTTTGAGCAAATGCTTTAAGGATTCAAGCTCTAAGTTGAATTTTACTTAGTTGGGGGAGTTGTGAAATATCAATGTGGGGAAAAAAATGTGCTTTCAAGCTGCTAAGATGCTGTTTGGGAGCCACAGAGCTTCTTGAGCCACTCCCAAGGAGCTTCTATGCAAATCACAGGGCTCCTCTCCCAAGGGTAAGGGCAGAGTAAGGAAGGTGGACAGACCTCAGCACTGCTCTCTCCTCCTCAGTTACCATAAGCAGGCTGAGCTAGGCTGCCTCCAGTTAGGATCTGGAAAGTAGCTCCCTTGAAACTAGAAAGATCAGCAAAGGATCAGACCACTGCTACTTGGTGATCTGGACTTTTAGGTGAGATGTGGTGAACAGAAGAAATGCAGTTACCACATGTTTATCACTAGCTGGCCAGTCCAACTACCACATCTAACACCTTTCCCAAATATCTGGGGAGAAGCAGCAATACAATTTTATTTGCCTAAATGTTTTGTGAGATTATGTGCATGAACTCATGTCCATGTGTTCTTTATCCTTTAGAAGACCAGGGTGGAATAATCCCAACAAATACTGTGAAAACAAAGTAAGTATCACTAAATTACAAGCCACAGCAAATAAGAACTACTCACCAAACAGCATTAGCGATACAGCATGAATTTAATACCAAAACATTTTGCCACTTGTCTTTAAATAGTACAGACATAAATCAGATTCCAGCTATCACACATAAAAGCCCCTACAACAGAATTCTTATTTCTTGCTGTGGTTGTACTAAACCACTCCTATCTGGGCACAAATTACTGGTCACCCGTATATCTAGATGACTATACAACATAATTTCAGCTGTGTAGTAGCAGGCATATAAAAACCAAGCAAATATTTAGCTGGCACCCCAGTTTTATGTAGGGAGAGAACAAGGGATTTTGTGAATGGTGTCAGGAGTTGTATATACTTAAATTATATTCATTCCTTCTCTCTCCACTTCCCCACTGTCTTCAGCTACAGGCTCGTTAGTGCAGCATGTGTGATTCATGCATCTGTCAAGTAAAGCAGTGCACTATTTTTGTTGGCTTCAGTTTTAATACCAATTACCATCCAGATATTATAAAATCATAAAATCACAAACACACTAAAGCATTAGACTGACAGTTAACATCCTTACACTGAATGAGCAACAATTCCAAATAAATTCAAAGGCAAAAGTGAAGAGTATTTGAGATGCCAGAAGAAACAGTTACTAATCTAAAGAATGTGAACAGTTCAGAATATGGTTGGGGGGGGTGTTTGGTTTTTTGGGTGTGTTTTTTTTTTTTTTAACAGTTGAAAGCAGCATGGAGATTCCAAAGCAGTACTCTATTCACAGCATCCCACTCTGAAGATTAAAACCATTACACTACTAATTGAGGTGACAGTAAAATATTTTAAATAATGAGAGTTTAATGCACAATCTGAATGACAGCTCAAGGAAGCAAATAATTATCGTAGTGATTAAACAGTGATATTAAATGTCACTAGAAACATCATGGCTATAAATTTTCATTTCACATTATTTCAGTACTTCAAAGTTAAAGCATTTAAGGAATATAAGTATCGGACTAAGCAGGAAAATTTGGCTATAAACGTAATGACTTGTACATTTGATACTGACTGTAAGGACATAGATGTTTGAAACATTTTCTGATAAGGCTGTAATGAATCTAATATATTGTTACAGGTTAGCAGTACCATAAGAGATCATAAATTTAATCTGCAAATCTTCATACAAGAAAAAAAAAGTACTTATGATAGGAAGTGTTTTAGAAAACAAAAATCAAGACTATGACTGTCTCCACAAATCCTGACACTTGAGTTGTGGCAAGGTGTTTAGAGATTTCTCAGAAGCAGATGGTCCCATAATTCAAACCCATCACCCTGAGATGAGACGCAATGCACTCTCCTGAAACTGCAGTCCAACAAACAATAAACAGTGGAAGAAACTGTTGGCCAGAAAAGGCAAGGGTCAGGGTTGCTGGCAATTCGCCTGATACCATGCCAAAAACAAAGAGCTTTTAGCACAGACTTTTCTTGTTAATAGTATCAACTCTATTAACTCCACATACACATTTACACTTGTAACCGCTGATCACGCTAATCACTTAGATTGACCAGGGAACTGGGGAGCCAGCCACCAGCTTCACACACTTCCCTGCTTTTGGCTTACACAGATGCTCATGGTAGCAAGTTTTGCATATCAAAATCTGAAAGAAAGTCATCTCAACCTGCTATACTTCACCACAATGCTTAACAATTTTAAATGCAGAAATATGCTACCTCAAAAAAAAAAAAAAGAAAAGATTAATAGAACTGGGTTAAGTCCTGTCGGACAGAATTTAAGGAGTTCCAAATGCTAGTTCACCTCCCAAAGTCACTGTGCAAGGCTCAACCCTCTCTCCCATATTAACCCAATTTTCATGCTCAACCCTCTCTCCCCATATTAACCCAATTTTCATGACACTAGAAAGATCTGTTAGAAACACTCTCTTCCACATCTTCCCGGTAACTTCACAGCTCTACTATCTGAGCTGCTCTCATCTTAATTGTAACAGCTTTTATTCCTGTGGCAACTGGAAAAAACAGCCAATTTTTTTATGGTCTATTTTCAAGTCAAGTCACTAGCAGGTATGTTTACCTCTAGCAGGTTTCTTCTTTTCTTGGTAATTTTTAATCCGTAGAAATTGCAGAGGGAAACCAAACCCTTCCCCCCTTCCTTTCTCATTCCTGAATACCTAAAAAAATTTTAAGAATATTAATATAATAATAATTGAAAATTAAAACAGCTGATGTGTTAAATCAGCATATCTACACATCTTTAATAATTACTAAGGAGCAGAGTGGGAGCAAGCACAAAGCAGCTGATGAAAGCCTTCCTTGCTTATGTCCGCATAGCCATTCGTTCAGTATTTCTGAGTTAGCAAATATACTGTATGTTTTTTTAAACCCAAACTGCATAGTTTATAATTTATAAAAACATGTTTACATTTTATCCATACTGCATATTTTAAAAGCAGAAGGTTAAGATGCTTCTGTTAAGAAATGCTGAAAAGCCATAAATTCGTATAGAAAACACACATTATATGAAGAGATGCCAAGCACTGGTTATTTGCCCATTATCTCAACATCATCCATTAAGTTATCTATTTATATAGTTTGACACTAGTATAAATAATAAAAAGCTTTTTATATTTACTGCTATTTTAAAATGGTAAAGACTAAAAAACTTCATGGAACTGTTTGAATATGGGAATGCTACTCAAGAGTTGGTACATGACACGTATTTTATAGAATGGAATTTACATCACATTCATTTACAACTGCTTATCAATTGAGCTGAAGGTATAGAACCATCTAGTAAAAAAAAAAAAAAGAAAAAAAAAAAAAAGAAGTTATAAACCACATTATCACTAAGATAACATGGAACACTGATATTTTAACCACTGAATGGAGTACTCATTCCTTTGCAAGTTCAGATCAGCTAGCGAAATTTGTTTTTTGTATTTTTTTTAAAGCAGCACAAGTAAATTCTTTCCAGACTCCCAGCATTACGGGCAATACATCCTTCATACCATTTTAGCCCAAGATCTGTTGGGTCTGCAACAGAAAAGCTACAATACACTGTCTCAGGGAATAACAAAACTGCCACAACAGGTAAAAGAAGAAAACAAAGAAAACCCTCTCCCACAATTGTTTCGTTATGTAGAGTTAACACAGATGTTTCAACAATTTTTAAGGGTTTTTTTGGTTTTTTAATTATTATAAGGAGAGACCACAGACATTCATGTTCTACTAAGTGAGAAATACCTCTTCCACCTCAGAAATCTTCCTAGGCTTCACAAAAGAGTTTTGAACACATTATTTAGAAAAAATTATGAGAAATACATTTTTGTCTCACTGTTTCACTTCTATCTGGAATTTTACTTGCATAAAAGAAATTTTTATGCAAGTTTTAATTGTTTTTTTTTTCCTTTTTCAGTAACACATATTCAGACTTGCTTAATACCAGTTTCCTCCTCCTTCTCTAGCAGTTGAGACAAGCCACGCCAAGGGAAATCCGAGTTATCAAAAACTAAAGGCCAGAATAAAAACAAGTAGTAGTCAGGCATCTTGCCCCTGACATAGGATGATTACCAGGTGGCCTGCTACACAAGCTTTCTACATCAAAAGATAGTGTAAGAGAAGTGTTATAAATATTTTTAAGGCCCTAAATTATTGTCCTGAAAGATACTAAATAGGAAATACATTGCCATAAACTCACCATGTAAGTAAGCATATAAAACACAAATACTTGTCTAAATTACACAGTTTATTATTGTTATTATTATGGTTAATCAACTGTCATAGGATGCACTAAAATTTTCTGTTAGGTATCCTCTATACAGTAACAAACATTTAGGAGGAGTGCAGATTATGCATGTATTTCATAACAGTTGAAGGATTCATTCCCGACTGTCTTGCTGGGTGTCAAGTATTCTCAACTTGCTTCCAGGAAGATGAGCGCAATCAAGGCAGTTGGCAGGTGCACACCATGCAACATTTTACGTACTTTATTATAAATGAGTTAAGGCACAATATTTATAAAATGGATGTTTCCACAGGCTTGCTCATTGTATCTTAAGGTTTAAGAAGCATGAATCATATCATCTTTGGGTTTGGTTTTTTTTTTCTTTACTTCACAGTAAACTCATCCCTCCCTTGAACAACCAAGACACAAGAACTTTGTCAATGTTTCAGAGCACAAAGCTAGTTTAAATCCCAGTTGATGACCACCAACATGATACGAATTTTCAAATGCAATCTGAAAAAGCACAGTATTTAAAATTTTTGCACTTTGTCCCTCACACTACTGGCTTAAAACGGTGCTCTATTTTGCAAGATGTACAAATACAGTTTTGAGAAGAAAAAAACCCCACATTTCTAACAATGGCAAATTCAAATCTTGTCAAAAGAATATAACACAAATTAAATACTTGTAAGAGGAAAACTAAAATCCTGGCATCTAAGTTGCCTAAGAGAAACCACAAGAACATGAGGAAATAAATTACCAAGTAAACACTGATCAGACATGGATACATGTAAAACAACGTAACCTTTCTGGAAGACAGTAAGCAGCAGTGCTTCAAAATCTTCTTCAGGTAACAGAAGAGTTTTGGGGAGGCACTTGACTTTATGCAGAAGTCAAAGACATTTTAAAATTTCATAATTAATTACACTTAAGACTTCTTCCAGTGAGAGCAAAATGGAAAACCAACACACTTAAAATCACTGCAGGAATATTTTTACAGTCATCCTTTATATTACATACTCTCGTATGTCAGAGAACAGGTCCCTCCAGCACTATTTTTCTTCAGCAAAATGTATCTACTTACAGCTGGATATGCAGATTTTCACAGATACAAACAGTTAGAGTACAGACAAGGAGGAAGAGCTGTTGCAGGATCAACTTGCATCACATACATCCGAGTGAACAACCAGGCCTTTCTCATGCTCTGTGAATAAATAAGCCAGTCTCTTAAATTACGTTACCAACCATTTAATAATGAGTATTTCTCATTCTCTCAATAGTTTATGCTGAAATTTTCCCAAAAATTCACATCTCAGAACTGTACAGTTCCAATATTTTAATTGATTAAATATAGATTAGCAGTGTCAGTATAAGAAAAAAAGATTTAATGGCATCAAAATAATTAAAATTAAATCAAGTAAAAAAAAATGTTGCAATGCGCTTCAGCCAAACCATCACAAATGTGACATTATATAAATACAGACACGAGGTAGCTGGCAGCTACAAATCCACCAATTCTGGAAGTTTCCAATTTGTCTAAAGAGCATAAACTGACAAATACTAATTAAACCTTTCCATTAAAAAAAAACAAAAAAAAAAACAAAAAAACAAAAAACAAACCACCTATTAGGCAAGTTTTAAAGGTTCATTCTTTACATCAGAAATAGGCAAAGGCATATCAAACAGAGTTACCTGGCTGCTGATGGCTTTTGATATTCACTTTTTTGGAAAGAACCACTAAATAAATTTTTGAATGCCAATAGTTGACTCACTCCCCATGCTACATGTTCTCATCAAAACACGTTCTCATTTTCCAAGAGGAGGGGTGGGAAAAGAAGGTATAACTTCCAAAAGGACAGCATTGACTACTTTCTTATGAGAAATCAGTAACAGAACTAAAACCAATGTTGCCACCAGACAGAATACATGGAAAAAAAACAGACCAACAATTGCAGGAGAGGAAGAAAGCACTCTAGCTATGAAGACAGAAGTGGTGTCATGGCATATGACACATGGAATGCAGAAGGAAATATGATCATCTGTATTACAGGTGTAATTTTTATTAAAGCTTGCTAAGGTTTCTTTTGTGTGTTTCAGAAAAGGCAAAAGTGGAACAGACAAGAAAAAAGAAAAAAAAAAAAGGCAAGAAATATAAAAGAGGAAAAGATGCAAGAATCAAGGCAGCAAATGCAAAAGCAAGACAAAGGACCAAGAAGGAGGACAGGCTTCAGCAATGTGGTCTGAAAACTGCTCAGAGGTCAAGTATGCAAAGTCAAAGTTACACTCATTTCTCAAAAGAATCTGTGGGGGAGGTAAAGGAAGGTGGGTAGGCAAGGTTTTTTTTTGTTGTTGTTTTTATTTTGGAGTTGGGTTTGAGGGTTGTTTGGTTTTAAATATATATCTATACACACACACACACACATACAGTGCAAGCTTGTCTAAAGAAGTGGTACTACAGATGAAAGAACTTAGTCCTCTGCAACAAACTGAATACCTTGACCTCTCAAGTAAACCAAGAATACAAAAGTGTTAAGGATAAAAGGTGCATGTAAAACCAGCAGCAATATTATGTTTGGCTTTCCACTACTTCTGCAAGTTACTGTACATATATTACATCACTTATAGAAATGGCACAGCCTCAGACACTTTCCACATTTTATTTACATTTTAAGACTAACTTTAATCTCAATCACATATCCATACATTTCCTTTGTTTCACTAAAACTTAAATGCATGGTTTATTAGAACAAAGACTGTAAACAAATATTTGCCATGTCCGATACATGTAACACACAGGAGCTGCTTAACAGAAATTAATCCCCCCATTTTATAAATACAGGTATCAAAACAATCCTGAACATACTTTGTGACACTACTAGTAGTCGGCACCCACACCCTTGCAAAATTAAACAAGATGAGCAACGGTATTCACAGTACCTGCTACTTTAAAACAAATTTAACTGCAGCTCTTTTACTAAGCAAGATGGATAAAGCATGCCATTTATATTTTGCCTTCTCAAGAGATTATTTTCAGAAACATATATTATTCCACAGCAATCTGACACTTTCTGTCATGCTTTCATCTTGTAAAACCTGAATTCCAATTTTAGGCTATTTCAGGCTTATGCTTAAATGACAGTGCCTTGATAAGAGAAAAAAAAAATAATTGTGCTGCCTTTTTCTCCCATAGTGCCTGAAAACATATTGGGCATACATATATTATATATATTCTTACAAATGTCCAGGTCATGTATACCAGCTGAAATTTTTTTAATGTGTGGGTGTTTGCATTGTGAGATTTAATCAAGACATTAACATGAGTAGAAGGTTGCTGTTTTAAGACAGAAGTTTGAGAATCAGCTAAAATTAATTGCTGTAAGTTTGTCCCTCTGGAGGTTGTGGAAGCTTCATATTTTCTTTGGACATCATTAGACGTCTTAGCTCTTGAAGTACAACTTTAATGCTATAAGAATTTTGCCATTTTGCTAACACTGGTATGCTCCGTGCATCCACCTGGAAAAAGAAGAGGGAGTTGTAAGTTATGATGAAATACAAATTCTCTACATAAATACCTGCTATTGACCTAATTGTCCTAAAAAAGGGTCTAAGCATTCCCTAGCACTTTCTCTGTGGCATAAAGTCCCTGTATTCATAAAATATTTTAAGGAAAACAATCATATACTTACAGATACAGATTCTGCAATAAAATCCATGCAGGTGGAACCCTCCATCTGCGCTGATACTAACACTAGTGAGAAGGAAAAGGGTGGAGGGAGGGGGGGGAGATCAGCAAACCATTCACAGCAAAACTGGAGCCGTATCTTGTAATTTTTTTTTATTATTAATTTATTTCATACTATCCTCAAAAAAAGAAAAAAGTAATCATCTTCATTACACCAATATACACGCTTCGGGTTTCTTCAGTTCTTTAAAAGAACCTGCCATTCAAGAGTCCACAGAATACCCTTCTAAAGGAAAATTTCCCTTGTTTTTCCCTTGCTACAAGTATCACTAGTGACTTATTTCACATCAATATTACATGATGCTTCTGATACATCAAGAGTCACTAAGAAATTGATTGAAATATTGAAATAACTGATTCATAATGTTTGGACATTTCTTAGTCCTTTGCATCCTTCTCACAGTAAGTCATCTTATGGAGCCGTGAAGATTACTGTACATCACTTACCAATCTGAATATGAACTGAAAGGAAAGGACATGGGACTTCTCCTATGCGTTTATAAAACCTGTGGGACAATTTACACAGTTATATTATAACAGGGAGGTTTCCATAGGAAAGTCAGCAATTGAACGTTAGCTTGGGAATTGTTTTGGCAGGAGCTAAATCCTGGTCACCCATCCCTTGCAAGGAGGAACTTAAGAAGACAACATGGCCTACAGCTGTGCAACTGCAAAGCAGGCCCATGGGCACAAACAGGGCTATTGCACGCTACTGAATTCCATTGGCAGAGCAGCACAGGCAGCCCACATGGCTATGAAAGTGCTGGAAATCGCTGCTTTATGATTTAGGCAGCATTTTAATTAGGGCAAACTGAAAGAAAAAACAACACTGGAATCAGAAATAAGAATGTTAACACAGATGTTTTATTTCTACGTTGTTCAAAGTGAGGCTGTCTATTTTCAGAACACCAGATGGGACTAAACTTTTTTGTTGAGGCTGAGGTTTAACAACATGCTAGCTTGGGCAGCAATACTAACCCAAGAAGCTTCTGCTCCCTCTCTCTAGGCACTTTAACAGTTGTCCTTTAACTGTGCTACTGTCTATCAGCTTAGGTGAACTGTGAAATCTGTGTGGAGCTACTTTCTGACCTGAACTGATAGAACTCATCTAGTTTAAAAAAACACCTTGGAAAAGAAGTGCCTAAGCAGGACCCTTGAACCAATTCACAGCTCAGCACTATAAGCGTTTCTATTCACACAAATAATGTTCTGCTCAGTCGGGAACCCCTTAAAGTCAGAGCTGCCAAAGACAGTGTATCATCAAAGCACAGTATAAAAGGCAGTCAGATCACTTAATAATTACTGCAAACATTAATAAATTTGGATTAAAAAGAGCATCAAAAGGGAAGCTCCATTATGAAGCAAGATCATGCCAGTTTAAAATATACATATGAGTGTATGAGCTAATACAAAAAGGTTTTGAAAGTAACACTGATCAGACCATCACTGTAATTCCAGGATTAGTGCTGTTTCTTTTTTAAAAGGAGTATTTGGTTTTATTTGGTAGATAAAAGAAGCAATCTCGGAGCAGCATAATTTTTGCAACTGGAAAACAGGTTCTCTTACTTTAAAGAGCAGACTATTAGATAAAACCACCAATGAGTAAAAAGGAAATTCTGGTAAGAGATCACCTGTGTTATCAAGCAGCAGCTTAAGTAAGGCATCATTTAGCCCAAATCTTTGTTCTGAGGTACAGAGCTCTTACAGATCTCTTCCTCTCCAATCCTTCTAGGTAAGATTAAAGAAGGACCCTCCAGACTTTCTATCCAACGAGCTGGACACAGGAAACTAGGAACAATGTGAATTCATTTCAAAAGTCAGAGTAGTAAATATCACACTAGTCAAAGCTATTCTCCATATAGAAAATGCCACAAGAAATGCATGAGACTACCATTTTTCCTCACAGGGTCCTACAGAAAGAAGAAAAACTTCATGGTGGTTAAGTATCGCGGTAACAAGAAACAAGGGCTCAGATCTTCTGTTCACTTAGCATATAGCTGCAGACATTTAAGAGCTTATCTCTCCCCTCTGACACACAGGCACACTTACTAACATTTGTTAATACCTCTCTGCAGCTAACCTGACATCCTCTTCAACTCAGCAAAATGAAACTAAATGTGAGAGTATTCCCTGAATGCTTTGATACAAGTCCTTTGGCAGACCAGTAGTTTAAAAAAATTCCCATGTTAGTCTGAATGACAATATTTTCTACTAAAGTAGCTGAGGAGAGATCACAACATGTGTCACTGATCTGCCAAAAAAAAATTCAGTGATCTCTCTGAGAAAAATATTGGGAAAGAAGCCACAGAAAATGACTATCAAGGACCAGTTAATGGTTGCAACACATGATTCCCAACCAGGAAAAACATGCACTTGGGGTGGAAGCCCCTGTGACAATAAACTGTTTTAGAAGACCACTGTTAAACCAACATAGATAAGAAGAAAAAGGTAGGTTTAGATTTTTGTAAGTTTGAGGAAGAAAATGAACATAATTATCTGTTCACACAAAGACTGGGTTAGCAACAAAATGGCTGGAACCAGTTGCTCTGGGACTCCCCAGATGATGGTCTTCCACCTGGCAATTCTGCCTTCATCCTGTCTTCCTTTTCCGTACTTCTCCTCAACTGTGCCTTTGTAGGCTCTCTCAAGTCTGGAGATCTGCCTCAATTACAGCACACAGCAGTCGGTCACCAGTGCTGTTCAAACAATGCAATTCTGTGTACATGGGCTGATCTGGAACATGAGACCAGATCACTTAAAAGTAAGCTCCTCCAGCTTTTCTTTCTTGTCCAGGAATTTGTAACAACAAACCCACAGACTGTAAACTACACTTTAACAATGTTATGATTTTTTTTCTGAGTAAATATAACATTTTCTTTACTGTTTCTCTCAAGTCTCTTTTCTGCAAGTCACCAACTTTTTTATGACATCTTGCAGCAGTAAAGATTTTGGCTCAGGTTCTATTTTCTGTGTTGTAGAATTTATTTCCAAGTTAGTGCATAATAAATTAACTTTATGAAAAACAATTATAAGATATTTGGAAGAATTATACAGATTATGTTGAATTCACACAAAAGCATTAAGTAATATTCAAGTACACATCCAGGGACACAGAGAGAGAAATGTCAAGGTCACATAAATGCTAATAAAGCTGAAAATGGCAACTTGAAGACTATTTTATTCTGGGGGTACACCACTGTAAATCTTTAAACAATAGCAAGAGAAGTACAATTTATAATGTAGATTTTTTTCTAAACTGTTGAAATTAAAGCAAATAATTTTACACCATGCTGCAAAGTAGTCAATGTTTATAATGTTCCAAATATCTTAACTTTAAGGAGTAGCAAACTGCTTAGTCTACAATAAATATACTCAAAGCTGAAACTAGACAACAGTTTACAGATTTATAGCTGACAGAGTCTCAAGTGAATTTAAAGGAAACAAATATTTCCAGCTGTAAAAGGTATTTAAATGAACAGAAGTGATTGCAAATCCTGCAAGACAGATTTCTGAAGAGCACTCTCACAGATGCAAAAATCAGACATCCTCAAAAGATCATGGGAAAATAAATGGCATGTCAGAATGCAACCTGTGTTTTATCAATACAGGATATATAAGTCTCCAAGAGAAAAGACCCCGCAGCATTAAGTATGATAATTTAAATACAATTTTACAATAGTGATGCCATTAGCACATAAAAGCGGTTTCTCCAGCCTTATGTAAGTACTTGGACTAGCTTTTCTGAAATTAGTACCCTAATTCTATATACAAACTCAGTAGCTCCATAGGCAAATTGAAATGCAGAAAACCACAGAAAGTAACTTGCAGACAAGAAAAGGAAGACAATTCCACAGACCTAACTAGAGTCTTCTATGATAAAATAAACCTCAAGTAGCCCTTGCCTTTCTTGCACCAAATTTATCAAACAGCGATCCCTGGGATCCCTGAAGATATGCTGCTATGGAAAAGTTACTCACAAGCAAAACTCCTCTCTCAGAATAATCAAAGTCAATAGACTTGTAACTGTCAGTACAGATAAATTCACCACACACGTGCACTTTTCATGCAGAGGGACTTGTAAGTCAAGAAAGCTGAGAACCACTGCCAAGAAGGCAGTTTGAACCTAGCTTCCCTTAGACCCCTGGTAACTCTAGCACATGTCCATCTCCCCCCTCCACCATTCACACTCCAACTCAACAGAAATTATCACCCTCTAAACTCACACTGTGGGGGGGCTCTACCTTTCCTCAGGTGTTAACTAGCACATACCTCCTGTGAAGTGTTCCTTAACAATGTTACAGATGTTTTGAGTAGTATGGTAACACCACTAGGACATACAATTTCAGCTGCTGTTTATCTCAGGTCTCTTTTCTGCAAGTTACCAACTTTTTCATGCTGTCTATATGCAATGTGATCAAAAGCTGGCTACATATCATAAACAAGGTGCAGAAGCATGGATAGTAGTTTATCTACTAAAAAGAGTAGAGAAAGTAGAGTTTATAATTTCTAAAAAGATGAAACTTTTGCCATACATTCAAAGAACGCAGCAAACTGCTTCAGATTTGTTATATGAAAGACGATCACAAAGTGAAAGAGCAGCTTAGAAGAAACATGAAGGAAGTAAAATAGGAAGCAGCAATGTGAACTGTTCCAGGGATGCTGAAGGTGCCCTCAGTTTATCTGACACATTTGGCACAACTCTAGTGAGCACAATGGCAAAATAAGCTAAAATGCAAGATACTGGGACAATGGGCACATTAAAAATTACATAATAAAAGAATTTTAAATTCATTAGTTATGAAAAAAGGTTTTCATTAAAAATACTACCTAGTCCTATTTAAATTCATTTAAAAAATAAGTTACACATTTGCATAACAAATCCTACATAAGATATACTAGTTTATAGAACCAGCTGGGGAAAAATTGAATTAAAGTTTTGTATAAGCTTATAAACTTATTAAAATCAAATTTTCCTGTAGTGATGACTGGATTTTAACAGTCCTTTAAAAACCATCAGGCAGATTTCCTGTCACAGTGTTCACCCCATTCCTCAGCAAGCTGAGGGAGCGCAGACTTCTCCAAACAAAAGCTCAAGCCGAGTGGCTGGGTGAACAGGAGCCTTCAGGCTCTGCAGGTCTGAGATTCTGCTTCCGGAAACCAACACCTTTATTCTCAGGCACGCACAGAGGAAACAACAAGGGCATACTTCTTTACTGATTCAGAATACTACATGTTAAAAAGGGGAGGTATGAAAATAATATTATAAACATACCAAAAGTTCTGCTGCATTCATATTGGCAGCTTTTGCTAGTCACAACCTCCTAATAAACATACATGCTTAGGCCACAAAGCCACAGTTGTGAAGGGCAACGGTTGGTTTGTAGACAGCAATTTTAGTAAGATCTTCGGGTAGAGTGAAGTTGTTGGCTACACACAAAGTATTTTGAAATTAATTTTAGATTACTTCTGAAGTGCCAGTGCACTAGCGTTGGATGACCAAATAGTACATTATCCTACCACCTCCAACAGCTCAAACAAACCCCTAAGAATCTCCCCCTCCTCTACAGTCAGTGAGATACTTGAGCTTCACGTTTCAGTACTGTTAATTACACAAATGCAAGTGCATCTTTCTTTTAAATCTTCCAAATTTTGGCCAAAGATGCTCTCTGACTCACCTAAGTACTACCTTAACCCAATTACTTTGCATTCACTAGAGACATGTACATGCAGACAAGTGTGATACACTATTGTATTTCCTGCCAATATCCACATACACCACAGGAAATGCAAGACAGCTCACATCTCTTTTCACTGAGCAAGGGGGTACCTCAGAGCTACTCACAGGACTAAAGTACTCAGTGAATAATAGAGTAACAAACTTGCTTGAGCTGCTGCCGTTGCCCATGTACATGAACTCACGTGAACTCATCCCACCCTAAGTGCAGGATCAATGAAAGAAACTTACTGCAAATTGATCTTTAAAAAGAAAGTGATTACCATCTATATCAAAAGATCTTAAAACTGAAGTTCAGAATCATCTTGGATTTGAATAAACCCACTATAAAAAAAAAAAGAGTTTAAATACATCAATTCAATATAGGTGAGTTACTATATCCAAAATGAGACTCATCAGGAATAACCTCAATTTTTAATTAATGGAAACATCAGATAAAGTTTGTAGCACTCCTGTTACAATATGAATATAACCCCCTTTTATGAGAGTATTACAAAGAAAAAATCTAAACATGGCTTAAACACTTATTTTTGCCCATTCAAAATTAAATTCTTCAGCTTCACTTAAAAGAAACAACAATTTCAATACTATAAATAATGCTCACCTCACTGATAAGTCATTAAGACCTACTAACATATTGTAAATACCTAAAGATTTGAAGCAGTAGGCAACCAAAATTTGATTTAAATCAAGTACGTACATTGTAAAATTTAAATATGAAAGCTATGTCCAACATGCATATTCCTCACCTGGGTTTTTCACATAAATAATTTATAGTACAGATTAACAACATGGTTGATCTTACCATTTCAACTTACCATTCCATTGGAATTATTTATTCCATTCATATTAATTTTAGTTACAAATCTAACTGTAGGAGGTGCTTCTGGATATTTAGGTCCACACTCTACTTTCAGACTGTATATTCTGTTTTCATAGTTTGTCTAGAAAGCAAAAAGACAGACTAATGCATCTTACTGAAAGCTGAATATTAATAAAAAAAGATAAAAGCAAAGGCAAGAGGAATAAAGATGAAGAAATAAGAAATAACTGTAAAATGTACCAGTTGATGGTCTTGGATTCCTTATTGATATTGCACTGTTTTGGTCATATTGATTACTTGATGAATATGTATAAATTGCACTACTTATTGACTGTACCATACAAAAGTTTCAAAAGAATAAAGTTTTTTTTTCTAGTTCACATTTACACTTATGCCTCCTACCCACCTGCATTCCCAAAACAACTTTGGCATGGTAGGGGGCTAAGAGAAAATCAATAATCTTTAAGAAAATTATTTATTTCCACTGTAAGAAAAATATCTAACACTGCAAAAAAAAAAAAAAAATCAGAAAGGGGGAAAGACAAAGATGCCAATAACTCAACAGTTAAGACACAATCAAGAACAAGATGAAAACAGTATTTGCAGAAAACATGTATTAGAAGTAATTAACACTCCAGAAGATATTCAAGACTTCCATAGGTGGGGATTCCTGGGTTTATGAGAGGATTTATAAACTCTGAAGAGTAAAGTAACAGCTAGCTTACAGAAGACATCACTCAAAAGTAACCATGAAACAGATCATTGTAAGTGCAAATGTATTTTGACAAAGTCCAATTAGAAATCAATATGGTTCTATCTTTTTTTCAATCTTGTCAAGTAGACCATGCACAATAAAAAGTGTCAGTGGCTCTGCTGGTCACTGACGCACAAGCCTCTGTGCTCCAAAAGGAAGATAAACACTTTTTCTCCAGCTGTCTTTTCACTGGCATAACAGACAGAGCTAATATGAACCCAAAGCAGTAACGTGCCTCTGAACGTCCTGGAAGTACCATCTTTTAGCTGTTCTGCATCAGTCAGCTGTCACCCTCTCCAAGCAGAAGTACCAACCACACAGTCAGGTTATCAAATGACAGTCTGTTCTGGGGTCAGTTAAAAAGCAGATTGGAAATCAGACTACTGAGCACCCCGTGCCCTGTACTTTTAAGAAGCCACAGAGACTGAGCAGCAAGTGGGACAGAAAGAAACGAGGCAAAGCAGCACATCCTTCATTAGAAAAAGGTTTTCTATTATTCTGTCCCCCTAAAAGCTAAAGGCCCAATAAAGGTAATCTTGTCCTGCTACAGGTAACATAGCTGCTACCACAGTAAGAAAACACAAGAATAAAAATTCTCGTTGTTCACCCAGATAAAACAATTTACTCCCCCAGAGAGGGATGCTGTCAGTTATAGTAGAAATAGGTCAAAATGTATATATATCACTCACAATTCTGAAAAATCCTAAGAACAGCACTTATTCTCATTCCCTTATTTCTCTCCACGTGACTTCTCAATTTTGCAAATTTACTGCAAACCACGTATCCCTGACTAACTCACCAAAAAGCCTAAAAGAACCTCCATTTTTGGGGGTCAGAAAAATGTTTCCTTTAATCCAAAACAAATCTTCCCCTCCCTCCTCCATGTCTGCTTTTTTCTTGCTTGGGTAAACTATCACAAGCAGTTTTTGCCTGGCTCTGGAGAAGCCACATATGTGAAGAAGTTCACGATGTGGACAGCATTAGCAACTTTCTCTGTGTTCCACCTAACTGCACACTGTTTATGTAACTCAATCAATTCCAAAATCACTCCTTGTCTCCAAATTCTGAAACTGGATGTGCAATTCTTCTCATCAAAGTACCACCACTGGCTTGGGAGCTGGTGGCTCTCACTTTCTACAATCACCATGTACTGCAAGTCATTCTATCAGCAACACTGTGTGTCCCCGAAATAGCCTAAAATATTACCTGCATGCACTCTTTCATAAAGAAAATAAAATGGCAACACTATAAATTGACCAGAATTAGAAGTGCATCCCAGGTTGGGGTTTTTTGTGTGGTTTTGTTTTGTTCTTTTTGTTTGTTCGTTTTAAAAACATATGGGCTCTACATAATAATCACTCCCTTCAGAGATGTGTTAGGAGCCTACCTCAGGTTAAACAGAAACCAGTCACAGGCAGTTCTGGAGGCTGATTGGGGAGTCAGGGAGACACTAACACTCTACAGAACTGAAATTACTAGGCACGTATGATAAACTGTGGAATGACAGTTTATTTACTGTACTATCACTGTACACTTATGTGCAGTAATGATGGACATACAGACTGACTTTATTCCTAACTCAGAAATAAGTCTCAAATCACAAGTGGCTTACACAGCTGCAGAAACATGTACTAGGGAGGCTAGACTGAAAACCCTTAATAACATGCCAGGAACTAACAAATTTTACAGAAATACACAGTATTTCTAGAGCTTCATTCATTCAATTTTAACTAATTCCTTTACACCAAAGCAAAGTAATCTTTTTTTGCATTGTGTATTGCCTACATACTTAAGAAAAATGTTTTAATTCATCACACTTACCCTCGGTGGCCCAATAATCATTCCTGTCCATCTGGTGAGTGTCATATCTTCATCATCTTCAAGGCCCCAGCTTACTGTACCATCACCTACTCCTTTCTGCCCTTCTTCAAGTTCTTCCAACAAGCGAAAATTACGAGGTACTTTAACTAAAGGGAAGAATGTAATTAATACTGCTCACATTAAGGAAAAGGTAAACAATTTCATTGCATTTATATGTTATGCACTAGCAACTGATGAATATACTTCCAAAGTTAAACAAATTTTTCCTGCATTAATTTATTTATCACTCAAATTGTTCTGAGGCAACTAACTGGAAGCTAGTTAATGAACAATAAAGGAGGAAATAAGAGAGTTCTCTTTAGTCTGAGATGGCTTAATTCAGGTTATCTTTCCCAAGCACAGTACTGTTTAGAGCCAGTACATTTCAAAATCAATTCACTGTCTGACAAGTTCTACTTAACTAGAATCCACATAAAACTGATAAGGCAAATTCCCTCCAAAATTAATTACAGAATGCAACATTTAACACAAATTATCTTAATGAATGTAAGAGAAAGACTGAAACATTTTCACTTGATTTTGATTTTCAAACCCCAACACTTTAATATCAGAAAACAAATTTTTAAAATCAAGTCTTTTAATTCAGTTATTCCGACTTAACAGAGGGAAAAAAGCAAGAAGCACAGAAACACTGATTAAGCAGTTAAAGAGAGATAATGATATATTCACAACAGAGTATGAAGATGTACTGCCTCTAAAGAGAGCCAAGTAATATTCACTTGCTGAACTATAATTACTGGATTATTATTATTATGCATGAAAACAGATATTTATAGGTGTTAAACAAGTGGATGTTTAATTGCTTTGTATCACAAAAGCTAAAACGATATTTCAGCACTGATGTAGGGAATAAAGCTAATTAACACTTGTGCATGCAATCATGGTATGCTTTTACTGTCAAATAAAATATGCACAATGATGTAGTAGCAGTATTACAATATAATAAAACTTTGGTTTTCTTACAGCTACTTATAGCTATATATTTTTTCTTATAGGTATTTACAGCTATAGTGTTTCCATAATTTTTACTGCAGATCCTTTCTTGTACTGAAAGAACCCAGGTACTCTATAAAACTAAAACTCTAAGACTGGGTACATACAAAGTTGTTACCAAGGAATACATACCATGCAATTTGAAAAAGATGAGGGTCAAAGAAAACTTGTTCATATCAGTTATTTAGTCACTGAGATTTCACATTTTACATTACCCTAATCTGTATTCCAAGTGGTCTCTATGCAAAAAATTAAGACCAATAGTAGACAATATGATTACTTAGTCAATATGTTTGCATATGAACCAGTATAAACAATATAACCTTCACCAACTATTCAAATAGCTTATCCTGCATAACTATGGTTTCTCCTATATTTCTCCTATTGTATTTAAAACCATTATTACTTTTTAAAAATAACACAGACTAGGGAGAGTCTCTTAAAAACTGTAGAAACTTACTGTCTCCCAAGTTCTCCAAATTCCCAGGAAAAAGCATTAAGAGTACAGTACTAGGACAGTGCAAGGAAATTAAATCACTCATGTATGGCCTCATCTTCCTTCCTGCTTTGGTATTACCATTTATCTGAGCCCATAATGAGCTACTTCAGCTTGCTAACCGAGCAGAAAATTATACATTTTGGTTAGCCTCCTGACAGTTTAACAAACCAGCCCAGCTCACAGAGAGATCTGACAAGCACCAGCACGAAAGCGCAGCCATGGCAGCAGAAACTCAGATAAACTTGATGTAAAAACATGTTTTAATGGAGTTAAACTACTCTGGAAGCCAATTTTCACAGATAAGAGTTCATATATGATTACCTGAAAATACTAGCACAGTACATTGAGGAGCAGATAATTTCTCAATACTTTAGCATAGAACCTTTTAAAAAGCTCCACTGAAATTCATCTGTCCATTCCTCTGATCCCATCCTGACTTGTTATTAACATTAGATCTGCACATTTACATATCTAATTCAGACTAGGGATGAGAACTGACAATCACACTTGTATCACATTATAAAGCACAAGGTTTTTACTTTTGCTCCAGACTTATATATGCTCTGGAATGGAGTCTGTCAGTAAAAGGTTAATGGTGACCTTCAAAAAAAAAAAAAAAAAAAAAAAAAAATTAAAGCAGCAGGATAATCTACTAAACTTGGTTTGCATCACATGACTGAATAGGTTTTGATTGGCACACAGAGCCTCCAACATAAAAAAAATCTCCAAACAACCCCCATTCCCAAAACCTATGTCCTTTAACATCCAGTCATTTATTATCTTAGACTTCTCCAGTGGCTTAAATCCACCATTTCTCAGAATTCTTTCTCTGACTGCAGAACTTCAGATTTATAGTTTACCTCTTTAAAAAGCACATAAAGATAGCAGCAAACAGGCTTTCAGTTTATTTCTGATCACCTGCTATCACCTTTCAATGCAGCTGAGATAACATCCAGCTGCTCACTGCCAAGAGAAGAGGTTGCATGCCTTCTCCCAAAACTCTGTTGTTCTTGCATTAACCAGGCTCCTCTGCTAGCCAAACTGGCAGCTAATTTAGCAAAAAGCTGTTTTTCCTCCAGGCAAAAATCAAATCCAACCAGTTAATCAACTGAATTGACTCAGGAAGAAAGATCAACGTATGCCAGAGCTGACTGCTGTGTCTTTCAGTACCTTCCTTTGCAAAACCATGGGCGTGGGGATGAGGGAGCTTTTTGTGGCAAAAAGCCACTGGACTGGCTCAGCTGTATCACTGAATTGTACCCAACACACAAAACTCTAGGAGACTGCAGTTACTAGAAAACAACAATCCCTTATGACTGACTGTCCTGTGTTCATCACATTTTTTCCACTAACTTGCCTGTGCTCACTAGTTCCCTGAACTGCCCAAGGGGAGCAGCGAAGGACTTGGGAAACCTCCAGAACTTCTCCAGTAAATAATTTAGATCTGCTCTGAAGAGAGATGAAAACATCTGACAGCAAATGCCAGGCTCTCCACAATAACATTCTCATCAGTGCAAGAACGAGATAGCAAAACATTGCTCTGAAGTTAAAAATAAAGAGTCAGAACACCCACTGTTTAAAAAAAAAAAAAAACCCAACCAACAAAAAACCCCAAAAAACACTAAAAAAAAAAAGAAAAAAAATTAAAAGCATACAAACCAACAAAAACCCCACACCACCCTACTGAGATTCCAACCCATTAGAAAACTTCAAGGAAAAAAGAAACATTATTTCACAACTAAAACTGGACCAAAGATAAATTCAAACAGGATCCCTTTCAGTAAGTTACACAGTCCTACAACATTTGGGTATGGGTCAACAGAAATTATTGTATAAATTAAGATAAAGCCACTCTTTTGTAAGAGCACTTCTATATTTAAGGTACTTTGTTCAATTCTACAAACATATTCTATTCATTATTTCCTACAGTTCACAGGACATGCACACAATCTTTCTTTTTATGCAACTCTATATTTAAGATTTGGTCAACCACCTCTCTGACCCTATTTCCAAAGAGATTTGTGCACTGACATCAGAGGGGCAGAGCAACAAGCTCTGCACATCTGAACTAATAATGTCTACTAGAGCTTTTTGCAACAAAGGATTACCAGGTCACTATTTTCTAGCTTTAAAAAAAAAAAAAAAAAAAAAACAAAAAAAACAAAAAAACACCCCACAAACCCCACCCCCCCCAAAAAACCCAAAACAAAACAAAACAAAAAAAAACCACCACCCCAAACCAACCAAACAAACCACATCTCACCAAACTGCTTCTATGTCCCTGGCATATACGATTCATGTTCTATCCTCAATACTTCAAACTTCAGTTAAAGTCACTAGTGAATGTTTTAGTTACATGGAATACTTTAAAAATTAACACAGTGGACAATAAAACCCCAACCCACCTTTATAATTAGTCTTAGAAACTATCAGCAAAATGAACTAGAATTAAATCCTAATGCTGTCCTGAGCATCCACTCACACTCTATTGTGGTCTGCACATTTGCTTTGGTCATGCTATAACCTTTACATAACACAAATCTACGCAGCTTGAAGCACAGCATATGCATTCAATCGAGATTGCGCCTTCTTTCCAGTAAAACAGCAGCAAGAACTTCTACATAGAAGACCAGATAATGATGGTCTGGATCTTCTGGAAATTAAGTTTGCTCCTAGTATAAAGTAAAAAATTAGTTTTCTTCTCATTATTTCATGTATTCCAGAGGACACAATCTAAATTGTTTGTTAACAGTGCATGCCCAATTTGCAGTTTTGTCTCTAATCCAAACAACACAATTCATCAAATAGTTGCTATAAACTTTGAAATATTCCTTGACAGAATCTGAATAAGAATCAGTATCTCATTTACAGAATTTGGACAATGAAACAACATCCTTTTGTTCTAGTTTGCAGCTCATCAGCAACAGGAAATTACAGAAACCATTCCTATTCTTCAGCTGAGTACCAGACCTCAGGTGTAGCCTCTGGAACAAATAGTGGCAACTGAGAGAAAGAAAGCCTCTAGCCTTTCACCACCATGGGCCTGCCAAATATTGTTCTTCCCAATTCCACTTGCTGATGGGACAACTAACCGGCTTCAGATAAGTGCAGACAGGTTGGTTTTTACTCCTTTTAACAGGCAAACCTCAGCTAAAACCTCTCACTTCCAAGTGACGGGGATTAAAGCAGTCATGCGATTTTACCACTGGCAGAGCCGTAGGAGCGGTAAACCCCGCTCCACAGGCTGCGATTAACGGCGAGGTACAGCGCTGCATCCAGCACAGCTATTTGTAATGATGGACTAAGGCTCTCCATGTGAAAATTGAGCTGGGTTCATCAAGATTAAAAAACAAAACAACAGCAACCTTCCTCTCAACCTCTTTTCCATTTATCTGCAAAGCCTACCTCACTATGGATTTTACTGACAAATACCTCCTGACCCTCCAAAGCCGCACACAGGAACTGCCAAACAGTATTTACCAAGTTTGCACAGAGAGCTGAAGTAAACGTATTTCACTTCAACAAACAAAACCAAACCACACCCACTCGTCCTTACATACACCAATAGTTTTTAGTTTAGAAGTCTAATAATGAAAACTGGAATACAGAAATTGGTGCCTATTAGAAATCCATGAAATTAACAGTGAATTTAATACCTTGGAACAATAAGAACAAAAGCAGAATCAGTAAATAAAGACTTAGATTAAGCAGGAGGGTCTGCTTTCACACACACAGAGCTACTTCAGACAGCACAGTCTAAACCACCAAATAGACGCAAGAAGTTACACTATCTCACAGGACAAGTTAGAAAAGAAGTTACAGCTGTGCTTTTATCCAGAACCTGCATAACCTGAAAAAAAAAAATCTGGAAAAAAATAAAATAAAAGGAATCTTCAGTATCCTTTAGTAGGACCAACAACTTCACTGGAGCAATAAAGGGTAATTGCCTGGATGGACCTGCTCTTGCTAGTATGTCAAGACACAGTTCCACAGTTGGTAATGCCAGATCACCTGCTAGTACAGAGATTTAATCAGCATCAAGACAACATACAATTGCACTTAATGTCAAATTTGACAGCTGTGGTGGGTTGAGCCTGGCTGTCAGCCAAACACCAAACAGCCACTCCCTCAATGGGATGGGGGAGAGAATCAGAAGGGTAAAAGTGAGAAAATTCATGGGTTGAGATAAAAACAATTTAATAACTGAAATAATTTAATAATTAAAATAATAATTATAACAGCAATAATAGAATAGGCAGATGAGTGATGCATAGTGCAATTGCTCACCACCCACCGACCAATGCCCAGCCTGTCCTGAGCTAGCCATGCCAGAGGAGGGACAGTCCCGAAACTGAAACCGCAACCCCCAGAAGAGCGAGCCTGAACGATCCGAGAGAGAATCCCCCACCTTTCTGGTCAACCCTCATTAACACACTGAACATGATGTTATATGATACAGAATATCCCACTGGCATATCCAAATACTAATTTGGGTTTGCTAATTACTACCCTTCCCCCGCCCCAAGTCCTTTGCACCTGCAGACTAGCAAAACACAGGGAGGCTGAAAAGTCCTTCATCTTCCAGCAACAATTGAAAACATCAGTGCTATCAGCCTTCTTCTCATAACAAATCTCATACTGAAACCAACACACAGTGCTATTCTAGCTACTAAGAAGAAAACTGGCTCTGTCCCAGACAAAAACCAGGACAACAGCATACTGGCTACACTAAGTCACGTTTTCCAACAATTCACATGGACACACTCCTTCAAATACAGTCGGGAGTCCAAGATCCCTGCACATCAAATCATTCTTTGCCAGAGCAGGACAATCTACACTCTACTCTCCTCCCTGCCACTTTATAAAAGAGAGCCATAACCCTAATTTTCCATAGACTGGCTCAGAGCCTAAAGTGTGAGGTTTTCTGTTACATCCAAAACTATTTTTTATAATAGTTGTCTATTACAATATCCATACCAACATTCAGTTTATCTTCAAATCTTCCTTAGCTCTTGGCTTCAATCACTCCTGAAAGTCACATCCATACCAGGAGCCTTTTACCACAGTTATACCAGCACACTCCCCCAACACAGCCATAAAAACAAATCTTAATACGGACCCAAGAACAAGTTATATCAGTAAATTATGTATTAACACAGCTAGGACACTGTCAGGGATGCTATTCTTCCTGATTGAGATAGCTACGTCAGGGAAAGTCTGTCATAGAAACAATTTTGAATGTATGAGTTATCTTTTGCCCAATGAGTTCCAGCTAACCAAAACTGAAAAAATATTTATAGTTTGGTAACAAAAATTCTCAAACCCCATTTAAGCAGCTTCAGGCTGGAGAAAAAAAAAAAAAAAAGTATTTTTTAATGACAGGGAAGCAGGATGTCAGCCTTGCAAATTCTAAGCCATGATACAATTTCTCTCGAGGCAGGGAGGGGGAAAAATAAGAAATTCCAAAGAGAAAAACATAGAAAATAACAGGTTCCTTTCAGCCTGAACAATTCAGAAGTCATCTTGTCCTGGTCAAAACAAAGCAAGAAACTGAAATACTGTACTAACAACAACACACCATACACCCACAAAAAGATCATAAAACAACCTATATCTTAAACAGGCCCCAAAATGGGTGATACACAAAAAAAAGAGGAAACGGTGCTAGTGCATGTGAAATGCGAACATATTCTATTCTGGCTGCAAAAAAATATTCCTGGGGAATTAAATTGCTGGAAGGCACTCTTCTCTGTGTGAATACAGACACAAAAGAATGGTTGACTTACTATCAGGAACTTTCTATGAAGAAGCATTACCGGGTTTACTGTAATTACACTGTAATTATCTGAGTATCCTGCCTCCAAAACCCAAACATATTTCTAACAATTTGTCAGATGCATTTCTATCAATGATAACAGAATACAGAAGAACTTTATTAAAACCACTCGGTACAGATAGATGACATGAAAAGACAACAGAAAACAGAGACCCAGTAAACACTCTATGCTTCCAAAATTAATCTTGGGCAATCCCTCAAAACCAGGGATCTGGAATGCTTTCTTCTCCATTTCGATAGTGTCTAAAGTTACACAGCGTGTCAGATTAATTGAACGTGCCTTGTCACTACTGTCTGTAATTGACAAAGCTGTAAGCAACAGCAGTTTAGATCTGCAGATGCGTGAACACAAACCTAAGCTTATCTGTGGAAAGTTTATAGGAAGAAAAACAACTCTGATATAATCAGGTAAAAATCAATTTCCACGTAAAATAAAATTATTCATCCCAAAACAAACAAACAAAACAAGACGACTAACTTAGAAATTAGTAAGAAAAGAGATGAGTAGCAGGTAAGTTTTCACAGCTCAAGTAAATAAATGTACATAGACAGACACATATAGAGCAAATAGCTATTTATTTGATATGTTCAATGTTTATTATAATTTAGAGTAAGTTTTGCTAAAATCCTAAACATTAGAAAACTGCCATCTCACAACAACTGAAGAACTCACCTGTACTCAATAGAACTGGTAAGAACCGAATGGGCTGTTCCGTTTCTTCACAGGACTAAAGTTACATATTTATATTTATATAAAACATGATGCATTTGACTATGTAGGAGCTCTAATATTTAAAATAAAAAATTTGAAAGCGCGTAGGTTGGAGGAGGTGTAATTCTAGGAACCATATTGAAGTTACAGTATACATTTCATCAGGTTTTGTGTTTTGTTTTTTTTCTTATGAAGATACACTACTTGCCAAGGAACATTTCCAAGCAGGAGCCAAGAAACAGTTACAGTGCTGTGAAATTTATAAATCTTCATCTTAAAACCCACCTTTTGGTTAAGGGTAACTAAAGTACTATTCATTTTCAGAGTTACATTCGTGATAATGTTTATTTATTTCACTTAAGTGAGATCTTACATTTGTTGTTATCTTAACATACACAGTTCAGGACTAAAGTTCAGCTGCATGAAGACAATTTCCACATAAATTTCCTTTATATTTGAGTCTAGTCACAGCCATAAACATTCTATATATAGCTTCTGTTAAGAAGGCAGTTAACAAGAAACAGTGTTAACACAGCAGAAGCCACGGTCACTTATCCCAACCCAGCATGCACATTTTGGCTGAGTGGAAAAGGTCTGGAGGGGTATAGGGGTACTTTTATCTTTACATAGGGCACAAACATTAGCGTTTAAAAAAGCTCAATAGTTTCACTGAAGACAGAACACCGATTTACAGAAGCAGATTCTTCCCCCTTACTTTCTATTTCATTATGCACATTCATAACATTAAGACACTGTCAGTTATCTACTAGCAATAACAATAAAAAGTGATAAATTCTAAACAGAATGGTATTTGCATGTTGACCTGCTTTTTCAGTTGTAGTTCTAGTTGCACTGTGTTAAAATTTGCATTTAATAAAACTTAAACTCCTCCATATTCTGGGTTCAGCTGCCAAATACAGTACAACAGGTCTTCAAAGGTAAACAGAATTAACTTTATACTTGCATGTTTATTAACTATTAACTCAGAAAGGAAAGGCAGTAAGCACAAGTGTGGTCCACTGCCTGTCAGCTCCCACCTTCACGGCTGAGCCCACCTCAGAACCATTTGGTGGTATCCAATTCCTCCATTGAGCTTTCACACACATCCTACCAGCTGCACTCACAAAATACAGAATGCAGTATATAGTGATGGACAGCCTCATAAGGAAGGGGAGGTGGTAACACCAGTTTGCCTAAGAAGGCCCCAGCTTACATTTAATTAAAAAAAAGTGTATTTAAACATCAGAAAATGATAATAAAGCTTTCAATATATGAACAATATTAAAACTTATTTAGTTTGGAGGGTGGGAAGGGAAGAAATCGATTTCTATAGGTCTAGGCATTAGTAGTTGGGATGTCATAAACATGTATCTGATTTACAAACTCGTGTTAAAATAGCTTAAACCACGAATCTTGATGCTGAAGCACGAGATCTCAGTATATCAAAACTGCAAAAGCAACATCAGTTTATTCAATATATTTCAGCTGCTGTTGGTTTCACAGTAAGAATTACAAGACCTCCAACTTGACTTCTCCAGCACAGTGAGCATTCCAAATCTATAACTTCATAGGAAAAAGTCTGTGTAATTTTAATTTTATTAATTATGGGTTTTTAAGTGTGAGAAATTATTGGCAGAACAAACAGCTCCATTAACAAGGCACCTTCACCTAAGAAATCCTCCCTTCTTTTCTCTTACCCTGCCTCTCAGGTAACCAGAAGGAAGTGAGCTAACTTCTCCTAGTAATTTTGAGTTCTACCAATCCTGTTCATCAGACTATTTACTGAAGGCAGCCTTGCAGACAGGACTCTTCCTGTGATGGTAAACATCCTCCAGGAAAATATTATAGCTGTTCAGTTTTTGTTCACTTCTAACCGTGCTCATGGCCACTGCACTTTCCCCTCCTTCCCTGCTCCCCACTGTCACCACTTTCCCCTTACTCACCTTTCTCAGAAGAGCAGCAGACAGAGGGAGACATGGCTGCCATTCACTATCCGACTCCTCAGAGCTGCTCCACCCTCTGACCAGCGTCCACAGAGAAGCCATTTCTCATAAACCTCAGAAAATTTTTCCCTTTCTGCTCCATCTCTCCTTACCAAGGATCATGCCTCACTGAAAACCTCCATTCCCCATCTCCTGCAGCCCGACTTCCAAACACCCCTCTTCACTCTCCTGATTTTTTATGTAGCAACAATACCCTAAACATCCTAAAGTTGTACAAGGCACAACAACAGTAAAGAAGGTTTAAGAGCCATCATATGTAGGTCATCGAGCAGAAGCACACAGAGTAGTTAAGACTGGGTATGTGCACACACAGAATCCAGTCCAGATCTGAGAGAAACTCCCAACTGTACTCAACTTTGTTAGCAAGGATGCAATACAGTTTGTTTCACTCTATCTTTGCATTTTCATGCAAATGCAATCATCTTGAATACAGCTGTTAGCAGGGAATTACTAATGATGCTCATATAAACTGCACTAATGAAGAAGCTTGCTCCATTACAGATACAAATGTTGTTAGACTACAAAACAGTGAAGGCAAAAGCAAGCTTTTAGTAAAAAAAAAAAAAAAAAAGAAAAAGCAACCCAATAAAAACCTTGAAAAGCTCCCACATAAGTTTTAAGTAATTAAAATCTCATCAAAAACCCTCAAAAAATAGTTATCGCACCAATAGAAAACTACTGTATGAAAACCACTAGAGTGCAATCCTAAAAGAAAATTAGTGTAAAATGCTTAAAACTGATTTTACAAATTTGCACCAATATTAATGACATAAAAATATCACTCTATTATATCTAAGTGCAAGTCTTATGTTACAAACAAGACCATTGTTAACTCAGTGTAGTTACTTCAGACACTGCATGTTGAGTTGTGCCCAACCATAAGAAAAACCATACAGGAATTAAACAGTTAAGTCACTAAATAGCCCATCAATTGACATCCAAGCTGTTGTGGTGAAAGGTGGAAAGGCACAGGCTGACTAAGGTTTAAAAGTTAACTCTTTATAGGCAACCACTGAATGAAACACAGATGAGACATTAAATAGTTCAACAACCTTCCCATACGTTTTAGTGTATGAAGTGATTAATTGTGAAAAATGACACATTGTTATGCTTAGCAAATTGAGAAATTTATTACTATTTCAATTTTGTACAAAACAATGTAAGGAGAGAAGCCAGTAAAGAGGGTTTAGAAAAGATATCCATCACTTCAAATACCACCAGCAATACTAATTGTGATTTAATAGTCTAAGGAATTAAGAATTTATCACAGAAATCAAGATTTTATTAAAGACTAGGGAAAGTGACCCTCCCCCTGTACTCAGCACTGGTGAGGCCGCACCTCGAGTACTGGGTTCAGTTTTGGGCCACTCACTACAAGGACATTGAGGCACTGGAGCGTGACCAGAGAAGGGCAACGAAGCTGGTGAAGGGTCTGGAGCACAAGTCTTACGAGGAGCCACTGAGGGAACTGGGGTTGTTTAGTCTGGAGAAGAGGAGGCTGAGGGGAGACCTTATCGCTCTCTACAACTACCTGAAAGGAGGGTGTAGCCCGGTGGGGGTCAGTATCTTCTCCCAGGTAACAAACAAAAGAACAAGAGGAAACGGCCTCAAGTTGTGCCAGGGGAGGTTTAGATTAGATATTAGGAAAAATGTCTTCATTGAAGAGGTTGTCAGGCATTGGAATGGGCTGCCCAGGGAAGTGGTGGAGTCACCATCCCTGGAGGTATTTAAAAGGAGGGTAGATGAGATGCTTAGGGATATGGTTTAGAGGTGGAATTGGTACTGTTAGGTTTATGGTTGGACTTGATCTACGATTCTATAATTCTATGATTCTGGTCTATGAATTTTTTCCAGTTTCTTTCCCCAGAAGCTAAAACCAACCAAACAAAAAACCCAAACTTTGCACACTTTAGTACAAATTGATCCCACTATTAAAAAAATAAAGCCATGTAAAGGCAAAAAAAGCTAAATGAAAAGGTATAATGGCAGACAGGCTCAAATTTTGAGTTTCATTTTAAACCTGAGATTGTGTTGGCAGAGAGGAAAAAGGATTTTAAATACAAACTTTTTAAGCTATCTTTTAAAGTATGATGACAAAAAGTTTTTTGTTTTGGGATTTTTTTTTTTTTTCCAGATAAAAAAAAAGGACAGGAGGAGTGGGAGACTAGAGGAATCCAGCAGAGGCTGGTATCTCTTGTCATGAAATGGCTTTCACAGGGTCTGCTTTAATAGTATGAACACAAAGTGTGACCCAGATAACAAGAGTAGCATCAAGGATTTAGTTTAGCAAAGCTGTAAAGCTGTCTAAAACGGGTTACAAGTCATTGATTAGCAAACAGTTGTTCTAAGACTTGCATGAAGGTCCTTTCCAACATGACTCAGCACCCACTCATAGTCTAAAACATAAAGATCCCTCATCTATATAAAACATAACGTGACCCATTGTTATTTTTTCAGTTATACACATAAGCATACACTTAAGGGTATAATCAGCAAATGTACCAATCACCACATATTTATAACAAGAATTGCCATTACATTATTTTCCTGCATTATTTTTGTGAGTCACGCTTCAGTCTGCTATTTTCTGTATTCTGTGGGACTCAAAATTCCAAATTATTTAATATTTACACAATCACATATTCCACTTCAGTGAGAAGGCGGCAAGCTTACAGTTTCTGTCTTGAAAAAGTTCTAAGTTATATGAATAAAACTGTTCACTTGACTAAGACTATACTGGTATCCTGAGTAAAGGACACTATTTTCACATGTATGGGGAAAACTGGTTTTGATTTACTCAAGTAAATTTCAAATGCACTTAACTATCCAGTTATGAAGAGCCACAAATGCAATAAAAGGAGCTGACTTTTTTTCTTTGTGCAACTTAAATGTGTCTAGTGCAATTATTTTTTTAAAAAAGGGGATACTGAGTTTATCTAGATGCTAGACATAATTTTTCTGACAACTTATTTTAAATCTAGTTGAAGCATCTCATCCTTCTGAAGTAAACAATTAATTTAGAGCTCTGAAGTTCTAAGTGTTGAAGGTTCCATTTCTTCAAAAATGCTAACTAGAAATTACTTAGAATCATATACTTAAAGCACCACACATTTTTGAAAAGGCTGTAAAACAGAAGCTCACATTACTCAGAACCAGTCTGACAGCTTCACAGTCCTAAGTTTTTGCAATGATGTACAGATTTTATTCAAAATATTGTTTGAATTATCTCTCATTAGCATCTTCCAAAAGACAAACACAAAGAAAAACATTCTTTTGGGCAGGATAGCACAGTGTAGCATATAGCAAAACCCTTCTGACTACAGCTTTAATCAAGACTAATTTAAACACTTTCCCCATAACATCTTGTCTCTCCACAATGCATGCTGAGGTTCTCGTAGGCTATTTGAGACAGTAAGGCAACAAAACCTAAGTGACATGAGTAGCTGAAGCTGATCTAGTACTTTTATGTAAAGCTTTGGTCAGGTACAAGCTATAGTCTTGGAAAAAACATGTAAGAGTAGGGAGAGAAAGGAGGAAAGGTCTGTCACCAAAATGAGGCTGAAGAGTTTCACAGCACGTACTTAACACTGCCTTTGGAAAAATCTCCCGTAAGGCAAAACACAAACATCAACAGATATGTATGAAATTCAATTCCACCAGCTACTCATAAGACTCGGAAATCTAATTCTCACACAAGAGAAGCCTTCTTATGAGTGCTTAAATTTATAGTATGGAACATCTGCCTCCAACTGCAGAAAGACAGCGTGTTGAATCTCCATCCAGGCTAAAATTTTCCAGGATTGTACAGAACAGTTTAGATGACAGGCTTTAATACTGTGCCTGGTTAAATCCTTGAATTTCAAACAAATAAAAGATTACAGAGTAGGCCGCTTTTTTATCTCAGAAGTAAGGTGTTTAGCCTGTGAGCGTATTCTTACACAGCTACTGTGGCAGAAAGACATAAGCTGGGGCTGGTATTTAAAGACAGTTGTAAAACACCAGCAACAAAGACAGGAAAATGGTATGGGCAAAGCTCTGAGAAGAAACAGAGTATCTTGCCTATATATGCCACAAAGCTGGAAAGAACTGATGGTCTATATATAGTTTAAAAGTCATTTGTGAGCTAGATTGTTCTTAACCCAGCTGAAGCACATCTAAATTATTTGTGGCTTGCCAAGATGTTTTTAAGGAGGCAGAACAATCACAGTTGCAATTCTTTGTGCATAGGACAGGATGGAAAAATGCCCCACACAGAGTGCTTGCTGACTCACAGAACACAGTATTTTTCTTCTTTTGTCTTGCCTGATTAGTTGCAGCTTCAAGAATTCTGTGCTTACAGAGCTAACATTATAAATGCACAGAACAAACTTTGAGGACTGTAAAATTCTAAACAGCTTTTAAACTGACTCCTTGGACAGGTTCTGGATAAGTGAACAATGGGATGGAGGCATAACAGAGAAAAGGGCAAGGAGTAATACATCCTTGATGGTAAAACATACTAGATAAAAAACAGACAACTGTTTCCCTCCACAAGGTAAAAAAGAGGGAGGAATCAAGCATCCAACAGCTCAGAGGAAAAGAGAAGCCTACCTGTGCAGAGTTTAACACACAAGTTTTCTAGACACAAAGCTTGAATTGTATCATCTCCTATGTGGAAAAAATAGTATTTAAAACTTTACTTCTACATCCCACTTATGAATAAATTCCTTTATTACTCCTCTGAATGGCTCTTAGTATCTAGGAGTCTCCACACAGGGTACGGTGATCAATCAATCTCTAACCCACTAAGCACAGAACAGACAAACATCAACTTGACTTGGAATGAAGAAGAGTTGCAAAGGATTTCAGGGAAAGCATTACAAAACCCTGTCTCACATTATGGAATTTTTTTCAATGGAGGATTTTAGGAAAAAAAAAGTTTTAAAAACAAAACAACAACAAAAACCCCAGTCACTAGGAAATACACAGTCAGTCCTTGCTTCACAGCTCAGGGAGTTAGACTGAATGCACTCAAGACCACTTCCAGCTCTCCACTTTTAATATCAGCTTCCTTACAGCTGCAGTCATGCATGCTCAGAACTGCTCCCACCACCACTACATGTTTGCAGTAGTTAAGAAAACAAGGCACTGACACTGAGCATTGTGCCATTTCCATTCAAAGAATCAATCACATACAAATTCAAAGAGAAAGATATTTTTTGCATGGGCAACGTAAGTGACACAAAGAAGCCGATGCATCCTTAAAGATTAGAACATTTGGAATTCAGAAGTATGGATTTTACAGAAAAAATACTTGTTTGGGATCTAGCTGTGCTCCTTCAAAGACATTAAGCACACTTGCAAAAAAGGTTGCTTGTGACTATATATTAGAAGTAAATCAGAAATCTCACATATAATTGCTGACTGTAGGTCAGCCGATTTTTTTCCCTGAGTGCACAGTTTCAGCAATCAAGGGGAATCTTCATTAACTTGGCCCTATGCACCTCCCCCAACCTACTGAAGCCCTCAGTTGAAGAGGAAGGAGACAAAAGCTTTAGCAGCCCATACTTAGAGCACAGTACTAGACACTGCTGCCTTAATTCTCAATTTTTCACTCATAAGTTCTAACCACTTAGTGACATGATCAGTGCTTTTAGGAAACATTCACATTTTACACAGATATATCTATATCCTACACACATAATGTAATTTTCAGTAAAACCCAAATTATGGAAATACAGAAATTAACTTCTGAATTAACTCTTTTTAATTACGTTATTGATCTGATTCTTTTTCTTTAAAGATATTTTAAATGGCATGCTTTGGTAAATTATTTCTTTTAACCTGAAGCTATGTTTAATTACATCTTCTGCTCTGTATTTTCAAAGAGATTAATAGAATGAACCTCCAGCTAGCCAATATGAAATTGGATTGTTATATCAATGATAGCTGTTATCTTCTTTAAAAAATTGACTTGTTTTTCCCCAGACCCCCAGCAGTAGCCACACAAGGAACCGAGGTTCAACTTCAAGCAGAAGGAGTTGCAGTATCAGAACAGAATTAAACTGCAGCTTATGAATATCCATTTCTAGGACATGCTGTACCTACATGCAAAATTAGTCAATATAGGTGATTTTAGAAAGCAGGTAAGATACTTATTGAACAACAATATAACACTGACATACAGTTTCTTTAGCACAAATTAAAGAACTGCCATTTTCAAACTAAATTATCTGTTGTTAAAGGCAGGTATTTTTTTACATAATTGTTGAAAGAATTAGTGAGCCCAGGAAAGGAATTTCTGGGATAAAACTAAGACCATTGACCTGTGTAAAAATTTTGCTGTTGACTTCCTTGGGACTCGAATTTCATTCCTGGACTTCATGCAACCAAAACATTATTTTTTTCCTGACATAAATAAAGATTTAAGTTGAATACTGTAGTGAGAACACATTAAATTCATGGAGCTAGGTAGAGTTAAATCATATGTCTCCACAAATGAGTACAATGCAGCTTCCTGGCAAGAGTTCTCCTGGTTAAAGTGTTAAAAATCTGAATTTCTATGTACTATGTGGAAAGAACAAAACAAACACCCCTCCTCCCCTGCTCAATCTATGCATGTACCAATAAAAAGTCAATGGTGTTTTCTCCACATGAATAAGTATTTTGCTTTAGAAGCTCTGACTAACTGTCCTAGCAGTTCTGTTGATGCTTCTGTCTGCTCACTTCATTCTACTAAAACTATTTCATTTCTGGAACAATGCACACATGCAGCACTAGTACTTTACATTTTTTGGAGCAGATACATGTATAAATAGTTTTCTACATCTCCCACTTTTTTTTTTTTAACATTACACGTGGCTGTATTCCCAAGACAAAAATAACCACACTGAGTAAGTGTATATAGGAAATTATAAAATATCACATGTAAGACTGTGAAGAGCATTTAGAGTAGTAAAACTAAAAAAGTTTAGTAAAATAACCCTTCTTATAGAGTTGAGTGTTCAGTAGGAAGAAAACAGCTTTTTTTACTATCTAAATTTTTAGTGACTGATACTCTACACTAGCCAGACTGAATGGACAGTGATGCCAAATGCCAATACTCAATACACATGACCCAAACCAACTTTACTTCCTGTGCATTACAGGAATGACCAGACACAAACTGAAGTCTTTGGAAGTTGCTCCATCATAAAACTAACAATTAAATCCTTTTAAACTTAGACACCAGGGAGTAAATCAATAAATTTTAACAAAATAAAATGCAGTAATCCATAGCTGAGTAAATACTTAAGTTTCTCTAATATATCCATTCTAGCTCAGTTCATCATAGGCAACAATGCATCTTTTTGGACTGCTCCTTCACAGAGCAGCAAGAGCTGCTCTATGCCTCAAGTTGTTGTAACCTTTCCAAATTCCACTCCATAAATCCCACATCCCCAAAGTCACATTACCAAGTGGAGACGATACCTACCCCAAAAAATCTGCCCAAGCTCTCACCACAGAATCAATAGTAAGGTACCAAGATCAGTTTCCACACAGAGAAGTTTCTTCTGTTTTGTTCTAGTCTCAAACCCCCAGTGATCCAGTGGATTGTGAGCAGAAACATATCAGTGGCCAGCATTCACCCTAGACTGACCACTGAGGTCAGTTCAGTCCTCTGTCCTGAGCTCTGCCAATCCCACTTCAGCTTTTTGCACTGGGGAAAGGTCTTTTTACATTTCAAACCTCTCACGAAATGAAACTGAGGACAGCGTAACTGTGTTGCTTAAACTTCTGCATTTAGTACTGGAAGGAGTATTCTTGTCCTTTTCTTTGCCACCACCTTCCACAACATTCTGCCACGCAAATGCTCAACCTGTGCTGTACTGGTTGCTGATACAGGATTGCTGGGATGACTTGCAGCTCTTTGCCGTTCCATTTGCCTACAAGGGAGACTCTTTGGCTCCAATGGCTATCTAGTGAAAGACAGCGAGAGGCTTCACTCCTCTTCCCCCCGATGCTGCATTCACCATCAAACTGAAGCACCTTTGCCCCAAAACACACCACAGGCCTAACCCCTTTTCCCCTGCATCAAGAGGGGAAAGAGACAGTCCTTTATTTTAGATACTACTAGAGCAAGACTTCTATATGCACCAGACGGTACACTACTGCAAATCGTTAGTACAAAGCTTTGTCCTCCAGCACGTTTACCAGGCTAGTGACATCTCCTGCCTTCCCTATACGCACACACCCATCCTTTCCCGTCTCTCAGCAGGTAAAACCTCCTCTCCAGCACCCCGCTACAGAAACCGGCGCGCTCCCTCCCACCGCTCACCCCTCAGGCCCGGCTCCCCCGGGGTGTCGCTGCCCTACAGACGAGAGGGATCG
>NW_010315509.1:0-7446 GCF_000700745.2 Antrostomus carolinensis
GAATCTCACCAAAATTATTTTGGCTAATGTCAAGATTAATCAGTTTGGGTAGACGAGTTACAGAATTTGCAGTCTTTTTTAGAGATTGTAGAGAGTTTTGACTTAGATTTAAAGTTTGCAATGAAGGCCAAGCATCTTCACAGATTGTCTCATCCAAGCGAATATTTACAAGCAAATTATCATTAAAGTCTAGATATAGAAGTGACGAAAAATGTCTTGCAAGGTTGCATGGTACCATGAAAACTCTGGAGCTTGCAATGGTGAGTCTTTTCAGGTTTTTTATTTGCGACCCCATACCATCCAGGTCAAAAAACAAGTGAAAATTTGGAATAATTATATTTATTATTGATACTGTTTCAACAAAACTTTGCCCACTGCTTGCAATTTCTCTAGTATTCCATTCTCCTTTCCCCTCAAGCACACAATCAATTGCCTCTAACTCTTGCAAAGATGTGATTTCCTTCAGTAATACTAGTATTCTGCTAATATACTGATCTGTGAATGAAGCATCTTTAAATGTAAGTTTTTGTATCCTAAAAGGAAGTGTAGAGTTCTGTACCAAGCTTTTTTTTTCAATCTCTAATTTGATTTCTCTCACCTCTAACCAAATGACAGAGTGCAGAATGTCCCTGACAATTGCTGAGAATGTATTAGAATTTTTTAGGTTTAAGATCATGTGATTTATCTTCTTAATTGGTTTCAAACTTCCTGGCTCATATTGACTGAGATTGCCACCATCAATCCACAACTTGTCAAGAACTCCAATGCCCTCAAAGTTGCCTTGTCTTATGGTGGAGAACTGTGGGTTGCCCAGGTGGAGAGAGCTCAGGTTCCTCAGGTTAGAAAAGGGGGAGCTTTCCCCCAGGTCTCTGTAGGTGTTCCCTTGAAGGTGGAGGTGCTGGAGAGAAAAAAGGTGCCCAAACCACACAGGGGACAAGTGAGCCAAGCTGTTATTTGATAAGTCCAAGAGCTCTAGTTTCCCAAGGGAGTGAAATGAGTTCTCGTCTATTGAGCTGATTTCATTGGACTGCAGCAGCAGGGCTCTCAGGTTCACAGCCTGCTGCAGATCCTGGGATCGGATGGCCTTTATCCTGTTGTAGGCCAGGTTTAACACTGTGATTTTGCCCGTGAGCCCTGGGGGAATGAAGTCTAAACCCATGGAAGAGCAGTTGCAAAGCTGAGTGGCACTGCATGAAGGACAAGCCTGCTTCAGCACTTGCTGTTCGGAGAGGTTTACAGCTAAAACCACGTAGATGCTCCACATTCGCCAGGTGTGTGTAGTTCTTGATTTATGTTTTGTTTGGTTGAACATTTTGCTGTAGGAGACAGAGAGGAGAGAAGGTAGTATTGGGTTTTAGTTTTGAACAGTAACTGAAAACAATGGAAAACCCATGCAATTTTATTAGGAATTTCAGATTCAAATTCTTTCTTGTAAGAGTTATTCTGTGACATTAGTCTTCTGCTCCTACTTCAGCTGCTCAGTGCTGCAAACATGGAGTGCTACTCATCTCTGGAGTACAGCCATATCATGTCTCAACCTTCAAAAAGGAACATGCTCAACATCCTGCTTTTTCATACGTGCATTGGCTATGGATCTCAACTCTTACATCTCTCTCATTATGCCTCCTCTCAGCAACGAAGCTATGTCTGGATGTTTCAACCCTAAACAGGGGAAGATGGTTAGATCATCTGTGCTCTGGACAAAGGGATCGAGTGCACCCTCATCAAATTTGCAGATGACACCTAGTTGGGCAGGAGTGTTGATGTGCTTGAGGGTAGGAAGGCTCTACAGAGGGATCTGGACAGGCTGGAGAGATGGGCCAAGGCCAGCTGTATGAGGTTCAACAAGGCTGAGTGCTGGGTCCTGCACTTGGGTCACAACAACCTGAAGAAATACTACAGGCTTGGGGAAGAGTGGTTGGAAAGCTGCCTGGTGGAAAAGGACCTGGGGGTGCTGGTCAACAGCCAACTGAATAGGAGCCAGCAGTGTGCCCAGGTGGCCAAGAAGGCCAATGGCATCCTGGCCTGTATCAGAAACAGTGTGACCAGCAGGACTAGGTAGGTGATTGTCCCCCTGTACCCTCTGCACTGGTGAGGCTGCACCTTGAGTACTGTGTTCAGTTTTGGGCCCCTCACCACAAGAAGGACATTGAGGTGCTGGAGAGCATCCAAAGAAGAGCAACAAAGCTGATGAAGAGTCTGGACCACAAGTCTTACGAGGAGTGGCTGAGGGAACTGGGGTTAACCTGGAGAAAAGGAGGCTGAGGGGAGACCTTATCGCTCTCTACAACTACCTGAAAGGAGGTGGTAGTGAGGTGGGTCTTGGTCTCTTCTCCCAAGTAACAAGCAGTAGAACAAGAGGAAATGTTCTCAAGTTGCTCTAGGGAGGTTTAGACTGGATATTAGGAAAAATTTCTTCACCAAAATTGTCAAGCACTGGAACAGGCTGCCCAGGGCAGTGGTGGAGTCACCATCCCTGGAGGTATTTAAGAGTCGTGTAGACATAGTGCTTAGGGACATAGTTTAGTTGAGGACCTGTTAGTGATAGGTTAATGATTGGACTCTTAAAGGATCTTAAAGGTCTTTTCCAATCTAGGCAATTCTGTGATTCTATGCTCTAGTATGGCTACCCATGAGGCAGAAGCCTGAACAGAGTATGACCATCCTCTCAGCCCTTCGAGTGGGCTGTGGTTCTGACACAGCAAACTTTCTCAAAACAGATTTTGGGATCCCCTGCATGGAGTCTCACCAGCCTCAGGGCTTCTAAAAAGCAGAGCTGTGTAGGCTCCTGGCACACCCTTTTGTACACTTTGTGAGCAATTTACATTCCTTACTGGAAAGGCAGAACAAGCTGATATGCAACCAAACAAGTCTATCGCCCTTTTCTGTAAATCAACACTGGTAACAGATGGGAATTAGATGTTACCATCACCCTAAACAGTGGATGTTAGAACAATACTGATTTTAATTTACAGAAGGGTTTCCTGCCACAGATGCCAAAGAACATTTCACCATTGGCTACACCAGAAAATAAGGCACTTATTAAAGCTCACAAGCTGCTATAAACAGCTCCAGTACTGCAGACAAACACTATTCCCAAATCCTGAATATGCAGAGAGTAAATACTTACCTTGTGTACTGCAATGCTGTGTTTCAGTCTCCTTGTGTGCTGACCATGTATTCTGGGATCCAAGTGGTCACTTCATACCTGCAAGTACAACAAAGGTTTGAAACCCTTTGGCAGGTCTGATGCAACGACAGTCCTGGAGTAAGAAAACATTTCAGCTGGTGCTCCTTAAACAAAACTTTCTGTTGACAGTTTTCCAATGTCCTCTAACTACTGAGCCAGTGAAGCATACCAGTTTGCACAGCTTTTCTTTAGTGGCTGCTCCCCTAAGGAAATCATGGCTTCTGAAGAGTTCAGTATTGTCCAGCACGCATGAGACTGCCCTTCAAACTCACATTTTCACCACTTCTATTGCTGCTGCTGACAGGGGACACCAAAATGAGCATAGATCATGTTTGCACTCTCTTCTTCGCAGGCTGAGATTCAGTGATAGGTCTCTCTCCTTTTCTCAGTCATTGCCCATTGCTGGAAAGGCTGATGCAACCATTTTGCGCAAGTCATTATTTCACAATCACTTCCTTCAGCGTTAAGTGCAGAAATAGTTCCTAGGCAGAACTGCATTCACCTCCCTGTATCTCCACTTTTGATGCTTATTACTTGGTACACATTGGGGGGGGTCTTAACTGTACTGAGCAACGGAACATCTCCACACAGCAAAGTTATTTTGCTGTGTAGGTTCTGTAAAATGTTATCTATATATGGATTGATACATACATATTATATTAATATAATTTGTTGTAAAATCAAATTTTTTAGTCAAAGAGAGTACTAGAGAAACACTTAGCATCTTTTCATTTCCTAGGACATCACAGTCATATGTTATCAACAAATAGAAAATGCATAAGAATGGGAAAAGTATTATGTCTGAAAAAGAAGACATAGTTTGAAAGAAAGCATCCCTCTGTAAACATCCATGGGAATTTTGAGAGTGGAGGTTTGATGATATTTATTTTAGCCTGACTGAACGGAAACCTGCAGCTGGTCAAATAGCCAAGCACACTGCATGCAGGAAGGGGAAGAGGGTCTTATCAGCTCTGAAAGGAAAGCCCATTAAATTCAAGCACCAAACCTTCCTACCTTCCTACTGCCATTTTCTTTTTCTTTTTTTTTTTTTCTGTGCACAGAAATTGTCACAGTCTGCTGCTCACTTGCACCAAGAGGTACCTGTCTGGGAGCAGACAGACAGATCGATTCCTGCCAGCTGCTTGGCTACATGTCAGAGGGCCCATGGCAGTATCTCTGTGCCCAAGACTGGCAAAGCCCTGGCAGAAGCCAAACTGCATCTCGTAACAACCTTCAGTCCCACTGCCTTGAAATTAGCATTGGACATTAGGTTAAGAACTTGACACTTTCTTAAAAAATGAATTGAAAGACTGAGATACTTTTTAATTTTCTGTCTGTTACAGAGGATAGATGATAAGCATAACAACATTTTAAAATAGAGACAGAGCAGCTGTGGGACACAGCAGAGAAGGGAAATGGTGTTTTAGTGAAAGGATGTCATCAACTTTCCCAGAGCTGCCTCTTCCCTCTAGCACCTCTCAGCTGGAATGGTTCTTGTTCTTCAACAGGGAAGACTTTCAGTTTTCAAAATGTTTAAAAATGTTAATTCGGAGTTTGATGCAACTCATTCCTATATGCTTATGTCATCAAAAGTGCAAATCCTTGATAAAGTTAAATATAGTTAAGTTTGTGAAGAGCTTTGAAGAAGGCAACCATGTACTTCACTGAATACATAGTGGGCATCCTTTTTTGTGTCTTAACAGCTTCATCACCACACACTCATGGAGACTCAAGGTAGGCATGCAACAGCTGTTTTTTCAGAAGTACCAACTTTCTCCTCATATCCAGGCTCAGCTCACTCTCATCACGCTTCTAAACTGGGCCTGGTTTCTTCTTTCTCTCAGAAAGAGAAGACCAGAGCAACCCTGCCCACCTCCCAGTGCTGCAGTTCACAAATGAAGCAGTTCATTTCAGCAAGCTGCTTAAAAGGCAAGAAATTGGAATGGGCCTTCTGCTTGTTTCCATTGGTAGGAAAAAAAGTCTACAAGCAGCACAACTTTTCTTTATCTTGTTCCAGGTCAATTTGTCAGGATTTATCAGGTTATATGGAGTCAGGGAGGCCCAAGGATGCTGAAGGTGGCCAGAAATGCCCTCCACAAGCTGCCTCACACACAAAGGGGAGGTATTAGCCATCTGCCACCCAGAGCATGGCTTCCAAACTGAGCTTCCAAACTGAGCTGAAGCCTGGACTCAGAACAACTTCTTTTGAAATCAAAGAGCCTAAAGTAGGAGAAAACTGCTGTCTTTTCAGGTGAGAATACCATTTATCTACTTTTTGCCCAGAGTAAGTGCACGTTTAGCACTGAACAAAGTTGTACCTTGTGGGTGCTTTCTCTCCTCCTCCAAGTTTAAGCTTTTATAGTGTTTAAAAATGGCACATACCTCCATCTGTGCCAGTATGTTACTTTTTCCCAACAGAAGGGCACAGATCTGCAACAAGACTGTGCTTTTGTAGCTGCCAATGTTCCCAGCAGGGACACCACACAAGCATTTGCCAGCACATAGATTGGGCTGGGACAGAGCCGTGGTCGTCATTTTTTAATCTCTCTTTCTTTAAATGTTCCTGTTTATCCAACAAGAAGCACACATTTCCCTCAGCTGGCTCTTCCCTGACTCCCAGCTACAGCCTGCTCAGCATCTCTGCCTCCCATGACTGAGTGCCAGGTCCCTGCATTGCCTCTCCTGGCAGAGGGACAGGCTCCTGCCACAACCCTCCTCGGTCAGTAAGCTGCTGCTGCTGCTGGACAGGGCAGCCACCAGTCATGGGGGGCTCTATGAGATAGGTGTTGACTAAAATAGGTGTAGAAACAGAAATATATTTATGTGGTACAGAATCCCATATGAATGAACTTGCTGATCAAAACCCACAAACCAAGTGGCAACAGTAGCCCTCAGTCAGTCTGCCATCAGAGTTACAAGATCTAATTCACCATTATAGCCCCACTGCCTCCTCTTTCTGCAGCTGTGTTGTGTTACACAGGGGAACGTGGCTTTAGGATCAGCCTCCAGTTGCTAGAGCCCTGCAGTCCTCTCCTGTCCCAGACAGAGGTACCAGCGTCTCCATCCCCTGCAGTATCTGGGCATGTCACACTCTTTAAAACACTTCCCCTTTCCAGTCCCACACGAGAGGATCCTGCAGCCCATCCACTCCCTTCCTCTCTTTCCTCCTGTATGTCGCCATCCACACTCAGAGCTGCTTTTTGCTTTTCCGCTGAGAAAGGATGAGTGAGCAGAGCAGGCAGGGTCTGACTCAGGCAACCACCCTACCCCAGACCCTGCCTCAAAGAAAAGCAGAAGCAGTAGAAAAAGGAGGAAGGTCATGAATCCATTGGTCAGCCTGTGGTATGAGCAGAAATGCTTTCCAAATCTCTGCAAGCAACACAAAACTGCTTCCTGATACTTACCCCTGGTAACCAGGATGTGTCAGCACATCAGCTCTGCCGCAGCGGTGCCAGCTGGTCTTCTCCTGACCCCCCCTGGAAACAGCTGGCGAGGAAAAGCAGTCAGATCTGCTCTCACAGTGTTTTCAATACTTGTGTAACTGAAAGCAGAATAGCTTGGCACCCTTTCATGGTCCTGGAAGCAGAGTCTTGGCATGCGCTGCTGGTGCCTATGCTTTAATCTGACTTGCAGGGCTTCAGGTATTTGTCTTTAGACTACAACAAAAAGGAATAATATAATGAAAAATAAACAATTTTACCTTTGTTGTTTTACATATCAGATCTACCCTGCCAGCCACTCAATGCCCTGGCTAGGTCTTCAGACTGAAAGTTTAAATGCAAAGCAGCAGATTCACTTTATTTTTCTTCTGGGCTATCCTCACCTTGCCGTCGTGGCAGAGCATGATAGTGCTGAGTAAATGGTTACTCATTCAACGCCCAACTTGCAGGACTGCCTCTGCCAAGGAAGCAGGGTCATATGGGGTTTTTTTATCATATTGTACCTGAAAACATTCCTTTGGAATAACATGACGCTGATATGCTGCCTTAACAGAGGAAGAGATAGCAGCGAAGTTTGCAGGCTAAGACACCAAAACTTATTCTAATAACATGGAAAGTTTTGTTTTTCTAGAACAGTTGCACCAGCATGAATCAACAGGAGAGAAGCCCTAATTTTTCTCAAAGTTGCCTTGATGGAGTTTTGACTCCCATGGAAACTGCATCAACAGAAACCAGCCTGCATACAAGGCAAAGCTGGACAACACAGTTCCTTCCTTACTTTGTATTTCATAGAATCATAGCATCATAGAATGGTTT
>NW_010315510.1:0-19736 GCF_000700745.2 Antrostomus carolinensis
CTCTGGATGGCGTCCCTTCCCTCCAGCGTGTTTTCTTACATGCTTCTGCAGTAATGGAACAGGACAAGTTTTTCTGCTGTTGCACTTGCTTTTCTTTATTGGAATGGGGATCTTTGGTTTCATTTTTGTATTAGTTCTTGTACCCCAGGCCAGAATTTAGTCCAAAGCTGTAGTAGTTTTAATTCCAGATTAAAGTAGTCTAGAACAAAGTTGTATGGTAGAGGCCTTTCATTTTAGCAGAGGTGAAAAAAAAACCCCAAACCCACCTGTACTGAAAGCTACTCATAGGATTGCATCATCCAGGCCCAAGATATCTATAGATAAATGTTACAATTACCTTCTAGTATGTTTATTTTCTGTCTGTTCCAAATCTGGATACATATCCTATAGGAGGAAAACAGTTTGACACAAAAAACTGATGCATTATTTTCTGTGGCACTCTCGGTCTCTGCAGTGGGCTTCTGGGTCATCTGGGAAAGATGGGACAGAAGGTCTGTTGTGAGCTTACTTTGCAGTCCTGTCTCTTCTCACTGCCTACTTTTGAGTAGCTTTCTCCAGTAGAATTGCACAGATAATGACTGTTCATATCTTTCTGCCCCTGTGTGGACTTTCTGTAACTGTCATATTCTTTCTGAGTCTATTTCCAATCTTTAAAATGTATTTTTCCAGTATCCTATAAATTCTAATCTCCTTTAACTTGACTGAGCAGGGAGGGAAGGGGGTACAGCTACAGCTGATAAGCTGTTTACTGCCATATGCTTTGTCAGGTCAGCTTCTGTTTTCTCCTCTCAGTATTGTTTGTAGCTTATCTGTAAATAATGCTGAATCAAGAAAAAGAAAACAGAGAGACAAATAACAATACGACTGGTTTTATCCGCTTTTGCTTTAAAACATTATATACATTGGGGCTGTTAGTGCTTAGGATACATCGTTTCACAGTGCACAGCTTGGATGTATGTGATAAATGGTGCTTTGCCAAAACAAAGATTGTAATATTGGACTGTCATCTATGAAGTCTGTGTTTGGAGGTTGGATAAAGTGGCACCGAGACAGTTCTGTTGAGGTTGTCTGTAAGTCGAATTTTCAAAGTAATAGAGATGGAGAATGTTAAATTCTAACTATATTAGAGCAGCACTGGTAAAATTTGCTAGAAATGGCTCATAGCAGTCCATGTTTTGTTTTCATATAATACAGTATGATTTAGAGGCATTCATTTTACAGAAAAAAAAAAAGCAGAATCACATCTAGTACCCAGTTTTATGGTAAGAAAGAATTCAGGGAGGTGACGGGGAAGCAGATCGTGCTTGTTTTTAATTTCATTGAGCTATTTATGTAGTTTTTTTAAAGTAGTACTAAGAGCAGAGTGAAAGAGTGAAAAGAGCAGGAGACCCCACAATGTTTCCAAATGGATTTTTACTTTTTGTGTAACTAGTAGTAACTATTTTGTTATACTGATCAAGCATGGAATGTTATAAGGGAATTCTAAACTCCAGGAGGGAAGTAGCAAACTTCTGTGACAAAAAGAGTCATATGAGCAAAGCATCACTGATACTACTCAGAAAGATAGAAGTTGTGACCTCTTGCGTGGAGGTTCATATAAGAGTAGAATAGGGTAACGTGGGCCTGAAATGCCTGCTGACAGGGGAAGAAAGCCTTGTCCTGTGCCATTCTTCCTCCTGCTCTCTGTGGAAGACCCCTCCTGCTGGCTTTTCCAGAAGCTGACAGATAGGGGTGGAAAGAGTTTTTTGTTTTGCTTTTGTAATATGCTTTTGCCTAAAGGAGCCACATTATTCCATGATCCTGTGGAAAGAAAGCAAGCAGGTCCTTACAGGAGGCATGTTTTCCTTATGGAGGTAGAGACATTTTATAGAATTACTCTGTAGAATCCCTCACTTCTAAGGATGAGACATTGGGAGAGTGAAGAACATCTAAGCTATAAGAAAATCTGACAAACTCACCTGTCAGGATCTCTGTGTAGAGTTTACCACTTGTAGATATAGCAGATGTATACAGCCCCCATGGTAGGCAGTTACCTGCTTCGCCATGCTTAGACCTACCTCTGCTCTTTGGTTAGAACATGGAGTTACTTTATGAGCACCTGAAAATGTTTCATTTATTATAAGCACAATACTTGTTTTTACACAGTTGTTACTCATAACTAGATTAATCAAAGACAACAGACTGCTTACACAAGTAGCTACTCAGCTGAGGAAGTCATAATATCTCTCATGTCTTGTCAAGCATTTGGTATCTTCCACTGAAAACTGCTATAGAAACTTAATTACCATAATTAATTGAGACATTAATTATTACACTGTCTTTGAATGTTCTGTCACCAGCAGTAAATGTAGAAGGGCCTGAGAATTATTGAAGGATACTAGATTTGATACGCTGCTTGGATTGCTCTTAAAAAAAATAAAATCTGCAAATGTTTCCAATACTAAAATGTTTTAAAATCTATTATATATTTAGTTAGTTCATCTATCCTCTTGATATTTGCTTTAAAAAAACCCAAATCTGTTGTTGAGCCATGTTTTGAAAGGATAAGGATCATCTATGGAGTTCAGAATTTCTGTTCTAGCCCTCTCTTTCCCTGTGAAAGCAGAGACGTATGCGTAGCCTTTTGAGCCTATTGTGGCTCAGGATAAGCAACAGCAGAACTTGCAGCCTTTCATCTTTTCTCTTTTTTTTTTATTTAATCTACTTTCATAGCCACAGGTATAAATGAAATCTTTGTTTCCATTTTCTCTAATTTTCTGCTTAGTTTCCATCAAAGCAGGCTCTGCTTGGAGGCTTTAAATAATCCATTACTCTGATGCTTTTTTCTTGAAGTGTTATGGGCTTTGTTTCATCAGGGAATGGACTGTGTGTTTGGTTCAGAATTCTAACCTATAAATTACCTTCTTGCTGGAACTGCTTCTTTTGCTTTCTACCTAGAAGATGACTGGTCACTAGATACAGACAATCATTTCCTACCTAATAATGTAACAGTTCCAAACCAGCGATGCCCATCAGCAGCCTTGTGTGTCAGCTCTCCCTCGGCAGCCTGCCGTACCCTGGCTGAGCACAGCACGTAGCTGGTAACAGCATGTGTGCAGAGCTGCCCTAGGGAGGGGCTCTGCTATGGGGAAGCTTTGGTGTGTGGCTGTCCTCTGATGGTTTGCATGAAGTGGTTATAATGGACTGTTTCACTCCAAACACTTCTGTAGACATTATCCTCATCTATAGTCAGTATTAGGTATGGGAGGAGAGAAGGGAGCGAGGAGGTTTGCAAGGGAAATATGCCAACTAAATTTTATAATGAATTTCATATGTAGCAAGCGTTACATACATTTAGTAACCACTCAAATTTGCCCAGTGTTCTCATGCATCAGTCTGACCACAGATGAGCTGAATCTGAGCACAAGTTTAAAAAAAAAAAATTAAAAAAATCAATCTGAATACATCTAAGCCAGCAAAGTGAGATATTTCAATATCAAATACAGTAACTAACCCTTGCTGCCATTCTCTGTCACCATTCCAACCTTTATGGAAGTGTGATGATTGAATCAAAATTTGAAGTTACTACAAATTCTGGATTTTTGATGATACTATAACAAGATGAGTTTGTTCTTTTTCCTATACTTCTCCCTTTTTTAGGGTTTTTTTTTTTTTTCTTCTGAAAGACAAAGGAAACACAATACACCTAGCTTTATTAGCTGCCTCTGCTCCAGAACAGATTTTTGTCATTACTGTCACCCTCCTTTCTCTGTCAGAACAGTTTAATGTATCTTGTGACTATGTTTCTTTTTGGTATTTCTGGTATCACCCCCTTTATAAGTGGGAGGAACTGTGCCCAAAACCAGATGACGTGAGTGTGCTCTTGGCCAGGAAATAGTGGTTTAAATAGTAATTTGTTTACAAATGTTTACTCTAGAAAAACATGACCCGAATAATGAATATCACCTGTTCATATGCTGCCAAAAAGCTACTGGCAGCATAATCCCTACAGCAATAACAACGCCAATGTTCTGGTTGCAGACAACTTTAAAAGATCTATCGCTAATATAGTAAGTGTATTTGCAGTTTTATGTGGATAGTTTTGTTTTGTTTTTTGTTTGGGTTTTTTTTAGTCTAAATATAATTTACTTACTAAATACACCCCAACTTCTCATACTTCAGGACCTGGGTAAAAGAAAAAGTAGAGAGAACTTAAAAAAGATGTGATACCTGTGTAGTCAGGATCCTGCTGACGTCTTCAGATATCTTAAAAGTTTTTCAAAAAGTTATATTTACCTCCTTGCTGTTTTGGTTGTTCACTTTGGACAGTTTTAAATCTAACTTTACAGAAATCTTGTATTAATTACTTTCTCCACTAACTGGTCTTTTGTTTCTTTAAACTGTAAATTTCATACCTGTGATCCAGACTTGTTAAAAGCATCATGCCCTGCAGTATGAGAGACACTGTGGTCAGACTTTTTTTCTGCTCTTTGTTACTTCTATTCCACAAAACAATCATATTTATTTGCAGCACAAGTGGGAGTAGTGGTTGCACTTTGCCCAGAGACAGCAGGAGGTAATCATGTGTATCAAGTGGAAGATGGTTAGCTATTCAGCAAGTGGGTGACTCTTATGTATTGCTGGGTTTTTTCTTCTCTTCCCTCTCATCTGAATAAAGCAGTTACTCGTAAGTGGGTTTTTTAAATACTTCTCTTTCTTTGTTGTTGTTTTGTTTTTTCTGTGCTGGAAAAGCAGCTCTGGCAAACTGCCACAATCTTGTTTTGTAGGAAAATATAATGAGAAAAAAACCCCAGTTTATTTTGTGCATGCTGTCTTGTTTCAGGAATGCAATACAGTCTAAAGTTGAAAAGCCTAAGGAGAATCTTTCATGTCTGCTGTAACTTTTTGAAGTAAAACTGAATTTTATAGGAAACTAGTACTTTCAAACCACTGGAAATGTTCAGGGCAGACAGTTAACATTTTATTACCGTATCTATGAAATTGAGACAAATTTGATCACTTGATCTCAAATGACTAAACCAAGGAAACCCAGTGAACAATGGCAGAATTGGGAAGAAAATGCATGATGCCTGAGAGAAAACTTAACACTCCATCTTTTGAATCTTGACTACATCAGTATCCCTTTCCACTCAGTATTTTGTGATTTGATTGTAATACAGTTAAGTGCTTAAAATTACTGCCCACAACTGCAGACAAAAATCATCTTGGAATGGTTGAAATAGTGTAAAAAGTCACATACACAAACGCACCTTTATTCATGACCTTTACTAATTAATTTCTGAGTTCACTAATGTAATGGGTACGGGAATTAGGTACTTGACTGATGAGTCTCTTCTCCCATGTTAATGCTATGACTCAGTACCAGTTATTACTAGAACATCACATCGCTGCAAGGAAGTTTTTTTCCTGTCTGTTCTTTGCTTATTTATTTGTCCCTCGGTGTGTTTTAGCTGGCACTGATGGAGGAACATAAGTCTTTCATTTGTATGCTTCTCAGGATGTAAAGAGAAGGGTTCTGCTCTCACTTTGACCACTGTAAGTTGTGACCAGTCCAATGAAATAAGTGAGCTATATAACTTCTGCAAATGAAGTAAGATGTATGTATCTTGTCTCTCCACTCAGTCTTGTTAGTAGAAAAAGAAATTTAGATACAGTAAATAACTTTTCCATAGTCAGACATGGGGAAAATCATTAATATAATTGTAAAGGGGGCACTTCTCCCAGAGTAAGTCAGAATTTAGAGGAATATTTTTCTAATGTTCTCTTTCCTTTCTGAGCTGTGTATCCAGCTTAAAGGATTTAAGAAGCCTTTTCGCTTGTTTGTGTTCAGGAGAGGAGCAAAAAAAATGTTATTTCTTTGATGTTCCCAAGTCTTTCCACATAACTGGATTAAACTCTGAAACCATGTTAAGCAAAAGCTGTGACAGTAATGTACCCTATTTTTTCCCCTAAAGATTGATGTGATGGGTTATTCAAATTGATCTCTCTCTTCAATTGTTCTTTAATTTCTAGATATCCATATATTATTAATCTTTAATGCTGCTAGTAAGCTGCTAATAAAACAGGAAATACTTAACTACTTTGTTAGATTTTCCACAATGTCCTTTTTTCTCTCCTGTATACATACTTTTTAAAATTTAGGTTGTTCCAAGATGAAAATATCCATATTTTAAATAGTACGTGTAGATTCTTACAGGGCTGCTGGATAACTGTTTAGCAGATTGTCTTCCCTGTTTGATATAGATATTAATTTGTTAGTATTTTAAATAATTGCTACAGGAGCATAATATCTTACTTTCTGATGTTTATTTGAGTTTGAATATGAATTGTTATTCACTTGAAGATAGTGACCAGTAGTCTGTGAGCTTTTGGTCAGATGGAGGGGAGGACAAGGATAGAAAGTAGTTTCACAACTGGCATCTTTAAGGGATGTTAATACTGTAGGAAAAAGTCGAGCTGGCAGGCTTTGGCAACATATTCGATTTGAGGTTTATGTTTTGTTATTATTTGAGTTAACACTGACATGAAACTCGAATGAACATGTAACATTTGTTTAGACATGCTGTGTTTAGACATTACTGGACACAGGGCCCATTTGATGAGGAAATGGGTTTAGCTATTTTTTCAGTGATTGCTGCTGTAGCAGGCTAAAGAGGACAATATTCCTGAAGAAACGGATTTGTCTGTGCTTAAAGGGGTTTTTTTTGCACTAGAGAAAAATAACTTGGTCTTTGATCTCTGTTATGCACCATCAGGATCGTAAGTGATGTGAATATCTCTGCAGCCTACTGTTAAGTGTAAAACCTTCAGTGGAGACAGTATAGGAAAATTAGATCATTAGGCGATAAACTTCACTGGTAATAAATGAGACAAATCTTGCAGTAGGAGAGCGCAGTGTTTCAATAATGCTGTAGTATTTTTGACCTCTAGAAAAGTAAACCTGTTTCCAATTTTCAGCCTTCTGTTGGCATTAGAGAGACACACGAGTTATGCCTTGGGTTATACGTACAATTGAATTTTTCACCCCTTTGTAGACTGTTGTTGTGTAGTGTCTCTTCCAATATTTTTGTAACTCTACCTTTTTTTTTATGCTTTTCCACCTAGCTTTTCCCTTTCTGAAAGGGTTTATGATAAAGATTTTCCTTCGTAATCCTTTTAAAAAATAGTAAAAATAAGCATGAGATCAGATGTGGCATTTGCTTGCATAGCTTGGCTGCTGGGAGCAGAGAGAACCAAGTTTAATTTAATTTGCTAAATCATCTTTCAATTCTTTGATTCTAGGTATTAGCCATTAATATTCATACAAAGTCTTCCTTAAAAAGAAAAAAATCAATAAGCACATCTGACCTTAATAACAAGGTTTTGCTGTTAATCAATAGGATCAGTAACATAATGTATTACCCTTCAATATAGCACTCTAGATGTTTGCATCTGTCTCGGTATCTTTCAAGTTGAGTGTGGATTAGTGTTGAAAAGTATTCAATAAGTTCAATGAAGCTAATGTCTACTGTTCATAGGGGATCCAGATCTAGTTCCTTAAGAGATTGTATGATTTTTTTGATCCTCCTCAATAAAACAGAGCTGACATATATAACTGTATTTTACTGTTTTATTTTTCCTTCTTGGAAAGATTGGGTAGCCAGAGAGCTAAACATAGAGAGGGAGGACTTACAACTGTGTGAACCCCAGAAAATTGCAGAAAATCCTGCTTCCAAAGCTATGGATCCTGAGACAGCTTTATTGTCTTTCATGATCTCCCTTTCTCTGATGCTGTAGCTGACTGGGCAGACCCTTGATTTCTGGTTGCTTATCCATTGAATCTTGTGGGTTTTATATTAGACCCTATAATTTGACTCCTCTCTGAGAGGGAATCAAAGCTGTGTATTTTTATTTTCCCCTCGATATATCATATTGGGTATTTCTGTTAAGGTTGGACTGGGGGCCCACAGGCAAGATTGCAATTCATTTAAGATATTCTCCCATCATTATTTAAAGTGCTCCCATGATGAAAGAAGAGAAGGTAGCCTCATGGTTAGGCAAGCAGAAGACTAGTTATTACATCTTCAAATACAAGGCAGACAAATTTTTGTGCCTTGGCTTGGCTTTCTGCCAGTTCCTTCAGTCATTGTAAATTGCTCTTTGTAGCACAACAAGGCAACCAAATAATCTGCATTTCCTTGCAAATTTACATAAATAATTTTTCATTATACTGTAAATCTGAAATTACTGTCCCATAGCTTTTGGTGTTTTGGCAATATTAATTTCTGTGTGAGTCCTACAGTAAGGGTAAACCATGACCTCCAGTTCTGAGTCAAATAAAACTAAATTCAATTATCTGTTTTTCCTTGAGTAGTCATTGTTTGATCACCCTGGATATTTATGTTTGTTTTTAAGTGATGTATGATCTTTTTAGGAATAGGAGAATTAATGTAAAAATATATCTACGTGCTTTCTACCTCTCATTAATGTTCCACTAAGCCTTGAGGGCTGCTCGTTAGTCTGAGCTCCCTGTTTGGTACCATTGCTAAAGAACAGTAGCCTTTATTTGTGCTCCTGAGGGGAGGAGAGGGTACTGAAAAAGAAGTGGGTTTGTGCTTTTTATTTCTCTTGTTAGTATTTGCCCACTGTACTGCAATAGCATTATAGGTGGTGCTGAAATGTTGTCATTAAATCCTTGTTGTAATGTAAACTATTCCATGAATGTACATGATACAGCTTTTGATATTTTTATAAATTGACATTAAAACCAGATATTTCATAAGTATAAGCACAGTAATGCAATATTTAAATCTACCTTTTATAGCTCTTTGTGGGCAAGAAATCCACATGCTTGCTTTAGAGAATGTTTTATCTTATGATGCCAATAACTAAAGGAAATTTGGAACTGCAACTAAAAAAAAAACCCAAACAAATTTACTGTATGTGTTCTAAAAATTAATAAGAAACTACTCATGTTTGGATTCTCCTAGTTCAAGTAAAAGATGTGTTTCTCTTATGCTAATGTCTGTCCTTGCCCCTACTCTAATGTGGGAAGTGCAGTACAGTAAAGCTTTCCAAATTTGCAGCTTTATTAGTTCTGGATCTTAGAGGCAAATAACTTAGTTTTCTGTTGTTACTGCTTCTCTTGCACAGATTTCACATTTGAGAACTTGTATTCAAATTTGTCAAAACAGACGTGAATGCAGAAATGTCTGGGAGAATATGATAACCTTAGGAGTCATACAGAGCTCTAAAAATTACCTAATATATGAGATTATTTTGAGTATTCATTACTTTTTGATTTTTTTTTTTTTTTTACTATATGCTTGAATTTTACATAGATATTTTGTGCTATTCTTGTATATTCCAGAATTCTCTTCACTCTTCAGCATAAAACTTAATGATGACAGAAGATAAAAAGGCCTGTGCAGAATCTTTTGCCTCTGGTAAGTGCAATGCAAACATCTTCGCTCTACTAGACCTTTGTTTTTCATTACTACAGAAAAATTAAAATTATTTGGCTTTGCCTCAGGCCTTCAATTGCTCTGTTGGGTTATTAAACATACAGTGGAGAGCCAGTAATGAGTGGTATTGCTTCTGTTCCTTGTCTGTTTGTTCTTTATAAATAGAAGATTCATTATAGTGCTTAAGAGACTTGGGATTTATTGACTTGTCTTTCTAAGAATCTCTTATTCTCATAATTGCTTTCAAGAGTATTTTCCTGCCTTTTTTCACCCCCATTAATCACTGAATCATTTTTTCATATAATAATCAGTAGTAATTGAGAATGTTATCAAGTAAACTCAGTACTAACAGCTGGCAGCTTCCAAGTTATTAGGAGTATTGAGGGTGTTTACTGAAGTGAGAGAACCTAACATACTGGTTAAGTAGAATTGTGTGCTTTATTACCTTGAGAGGAATTTGAGTGCGTTGAAGGGCATGTTTGTATCAGAAATAACCAGTGGTTACTATTTTATTGCCTCCCATTTTGTATTTAAAACGAAGAATGTTTTAATTTTCAACTCCTCTCCTGTCTCTGCAAATAGCTTTTTAAATTTTTGTACAATTTATGCTTTGCCAGTGGAACTGAAAGGAAGCTTAAGCTCTGGATTCTTGTGTTATTCACAGGTGAGTGTAGTAGTTATTAAAGGCAAGTGTTATGAGCAAACTGAGTGTGATAACTAGGGGCAAACTAAACCTTCTCACATAAAAAACACATGCCCTTTTAATTCTGATATTACTTCGCCCTAAAATGCTAAGCCTTGATCATTAAAACTTTGAAGTACTCTGTTCCAGTTCAGCCATGCTCATGTGAAGTTAAGGAGATAATCCTGTGAGCTTTGTGTTTTCCTTGTAGTCTCTCACTTTTCAGGTGAAAAATAAGCTGCAGTATAAACTTGAAAATTAACATGATGATTAGACTCTGAAATGCTGTATTTTAATGATAAATACTTCTACAGTATAATTCTTGCTCCTAAATACATCTGTAAGGAAGACAGAAGCAACTTTTATGTAGGTGATAATGTACTTTAAAGCTAATTATATGATGTAAATAACATGCTTATATTTCTATATATAAATTAATAAAATAATGAAGTAAGATTTAAAATTTGAAAGATGACTAGGAAATCTGTGTTTGGGAGGAGCAGTTGTTCAGAGAACGTGGTATGATGTGCATCCTTTAAGTACATCGGCAGCATTGACAGCTCTTACCCTTCAGGAGGCATGATTCAGATTCCAAACCAGCAAATTATTTTGAATTTTGAGGTGTGTACTTCTTAGGTACCTATTATTTGGTTTATTCTAATACTTTATTTTTTCTTGAACAGAATTTGACATAATTCTTACGGATTTCTCCAGTATAAAAGCTTTTACCATAAATTACATGATGGTAATGGAAAGACATACAAAGACATCAATTTCTTGTTTCTTCCTGACTCTGGCTCTGTAAGAACAGACTTGTAAAAACTAAACATTTTTTATCTGCTATATGATAGATTATCTTCAATATCTAGATAAGAGGGAACAAGTTGACAATTGACAAATGACTGTTGTTGGTGTTGATCTATGAAACAGATGGAAAACAGATTTTTGTTAAGCTGATTCCGTAAAATGGAGTGTAGCAAAGGAATTTGAATGTGAAAATGTACTTGCAGTTCCACGGTGGCACAGAACCACATATCAGAGCATATTGACATGTGATTTATTTGTGTATTTATAGGGGGGATTTACCCTATACGGAGATGGCTATTGGAAACTGCAGGAAGAGAAGTCTTAAAGATGGCTTTTATATTGTTAGATTGAGATAAGTGCTATAAATACTAATTTCCAAAGCATGAATCAATCAAAGAAAGGTTTTTGATTTTTAAAATCCTTTCTCCCATTATAATTAATATTCAGTTGTAACACTGTGATCTCAAATAACCTAAAATCAGCTTATCTCATCTTTCAGGCTGACGTAGATTAAGAATCTTGTTTTGGTAAACAGTCTGCAGACCTTCTGAGCAATTATAGGGCTTGTACATAAACTCTGAAATAAGGACATATAAAAGGAAATGGATCTGACTGAGTTTTACTGTGAACAGATTGATCATACAGGAAGATCAAACTGTCGATATGTTTCAGTATATTCTTATGAGTTAAGTTGTTTAATTTCAAGCAGTAGTTTATTCTTGGCTCCTCAGGTATATGTGCTGAGATATTTTTTAATTACTTTTGCTGTTGGTAGCCTTTTAGATAAAGGATTATACTTCAGTAGTTTGAAACTTAAATGTGATGATCATTGATTTAAGAATCTTCTTATTTAAGGGCTAAATACATTTGAAAACAAAGTGAGCCTTTTTTCTCATTTAGCAGGAGATTTGCTGCTAATGCACTTCTCTGTGCCAAGTAAAAAAACAAAAAACAGTGTATTTTAATGACTTAAAAATTCTGTGAAGTGTTCATATGAAAAGCACTTTTTCTTGTAAGTCAATAGCAGCTCTTTTCATAACCTTTCTTTGAATTGGTTTAGTGAAAATAGACAGTGACTCTTATACTATGCCATTATAATTTGTATGCACTATGAGGGTCATGTTGTCTACAGCAGACAAGAGAATCTCATGCATTTTAAGTACAAATTAGTGTTTCTATGATCACTGAAACATTTCAGAGTCAGTAATGGTGTTAAGTCTGAGTTTCTTATACCACTATTATCATATATGTAAATGCAGGCATCTCTTTACAGAACTCCCAAGAATCATGGTTCTCAGTCACTTTTATTTTCATGTTGGCTGTAAGTTTACTTTTATGACCTTTATCCACAACAAATCCTTCTTCATGTTACATAGTTTTATGTCTAAACTACTATGACAGAAGGTAAAAATTAATTATAAATACCAAAAAGTAGTTAATGCTGTTGGCCTTTTCCTGGTCAGTGTGTGTCTAGGGAATGCATCTTTGCTTATGCACATTCAGCATTAACAGAGGGTATCAGAAAATATGGGTACAATTGAGTGAGTGCAAAATCAGGATGCTCCTAGAAATGCATGGATTTAAGATGGAGACAATGGAAATATGCTAACAATACTCAGATATTGCAAGAGTATCAAAGGTAGTGTTTTCGATAATGCCAAAAAAGAAGACCACAACGTCAGCTCCATCTGGGCTGAGACTGCAAAACCAATACTAGATTCTTTTGCTGAATATGTCAACCTTATGCACTCTGAGTAATACCAAGCAGTCCACCCAGTTAGTTTTTCTCTGTAGTGAAGGGAATTTGATTATACTGGAAGTTGATTTATGGCTTTAATGGTTACCACTCTTCCATTTCATAAAGCACAGCTAAGTAACTGAAATCAACATTACAAGGAGATGTACAGACATATCATTTTTTTAAACACACCACACCCAAGTTTTCCTTTCAGATTTTTAGTTTCAATGTTAATTTCACGTTGCCTCTAATAAAATGAGCACTGATACTTCATTTTCCTGCCCTTACTATTTATAAAAACCTATAGAAATGGTTATTCCTTTGGGTTTCTCTCAGATCTGTTCAAGTGTAAGTTGCTGCAGTAAGGGTTGGGTTTGCTGTTACAGAAATACTGCAAAGCTCCCTCCAGCAGAGTTTTTGCTCTGTATTGGGAATTGGGAGCAGGTGTTGATAAGGCAGGAGTATCTTGTGTTTATGCTAAAGAAAAAAAAATATTAGAAAGCAAGGAAGGGGGCAAAGCAAAGCTCACAGAGCTGGGCTTGAGGATGCTGGAAAAAGTTATGCAAAGAAGACTGATTATGGGAGCTCACCTGTACGCTCTAGGTAGGCAAAAAGCAGCTGTGTTCTGACCATGTAATCAAAAAGTTACAACTGAGATTGAAATATTATTCAGGCCATGTGGGAATTTCTTCAGTAGAGCTTTTCCCCTTTTCTCCACAGACCTGGGCTTTGCAGGCTGGCTATCTGTTTTTATTATTGCAGGTTTACTTTTCAAAGAGAACATAACTTAGGAAATAATAGGAATCACATTATTTTTCACATGGACAAATACACCTTAAAAAGAAAACTTAATCATGCAAACCTAGCACTTTTAAGAGTTATACAGACAAAAATGACCCATGTAAAACTACATATTACTTGTTGAAAGAATCTGGAACTAGTAGACTGTCATAAATAACATTCTGTATCATACAGGTCATGGTGAGATACGTACTGAAGTCAATGAGAAGTAAGTAGAATCTGTCAAGAAATGTTTTAATTTAATATTCAGAAATTTTCCAGTCAAAATTAACTAGGTTTTTTTAAACACTTATCTTTTGTATGAAGTACGTCTAAAAATAATGCCCACTTTCATTTTTTCAAATCGAAATACATTCTGGGACCAGCATAAAAACTGACACCAGGCTACAGCCTCAGGCTTCTGATCTATGAGCTTCTGATTAAGGTCTTCCTAGATACCAGACAGGGCTAATTTTAAATTTGGGAAGTTTTGAAGATACTCAATTCCTTCTTTTCTTTTTTTCCTCCCCCTTAAGCTGCTTATGTTCTAAGCATTTGTTAAAAAAAATAAAAAAAAATAACAAAAATTCTTTGTCATCCTAATGAAAATCTGTGATTAGATTAATCTTTTATTTTAAAGAAGAGATTTTTCTGTTGTTAGGGGCGCACATTAAGATTTTTTCCTACTACAGTCAGCACCACAAACATTATGGTTTTACATATATTTGTAAATAATGAATATGCCCAGTGCAAGCTGGTAGGTCACCTTTAGTGAAAGGTTTTCTGTAAAGTAAATATCAGAATGAACCCAAACAAACCAGGGAATAAAATGCAGGCTAATGTAGAAGTCGTATTAAGTATTCTTGGCAAATTGTGATGTACACAGCAGCCACTGTGTCCATGTTATTCAGAGCTGCTAACAGGGACACTGAAACAAGCCTGCTGTACAGGTGCTAGATTTTGATCTAATAAATACTCTGTACAATATCAAACTACATAAAAAGTTTAAAAACCACAATGAGAAGAATTGTATTTTAAAAATTTTTCTATATTGTAAAAATTTTCAAATTAGGTCCAAACCACCATTAAAAAAGGTATGAAACGTGCAATTTTGCAAGTGGAAACATGGGGCACAAGAAGGGTTCCATCAGGGTTATTAAGAGTTGCTTTGTGATTTTTTTTTTTTATTATTATTATTTTTTTCTTACTTGTTTCCATTACCTTCATATATCTGGTAATCACACTGACCTTATAGCAGTTCTCTTCAGGCAAGTAGGACATGAGCTAAAGTCATCCCTGATTTCAGCAGGGAAGATTGGCTGCAATAAGTTAAGAGACAAATGTACAGTACAGTCTATTTATGTAAATACTTGGAAAACACGGGAACAAAATTGTTTTCTAACTACAGAGCTGTGAAATCAGTGACCCATATGGATCTATAATATATGGCAGAATATTTTAAAATCCTAAACCTCCTTGAAAGAAAACTGTTTTAAGTCTGCATCAAGAATAACATGAGTACTTATGTTTTAACCAAAAGCTGCAAACATTATGTATTTCCAAATGTACTAAAATTAATATAACTCAATATTTTTAAAAGGCAGCAATCCTTTACACTTATTTCTCACAAAGCATAGAGTAAGGAACTGATAATTAAAAGCAATATAAATGGTAGACAAAATGAAACAGATGGCTGTAAGATAATTCTTGAGTCTTACTGGCACTTAACACTAACTCTACTTTCAATTTGACAAATACAATAAGACACCTATGTTGACATACATGTGGTGCACTTAACTACTTTTATTTATGTAATTGAGGTATTAAAATTGTCTTGAAAAGCAGATGTCTAAAGGAGAAAATGATATGAGGAAGAGAACAGTAGTCATTGTTTTCAGTGTTCAGTGATTAGTAGTTGTTGGTTTTTTTTCTTCCAATATCCTTAACTTATAGTTTCCATGCAAAGTCTGTCTTACTCCTCTGCTAGATAGGTAGCTTGGGAAGATGGGAGGAAATCCACCATTTTTCAGCAAGAACTAGTTATGAAGATTTTGGGGTTTTTTAAATGATGTATAAGCTAAAAGTGTGTGCATCTCACACGCTGCATATAGTACACTTTTAATATATACACTGTCATTATACACAAGCATCTTGTATATACACTGATATCACCTTCACTAGGAAATCAAAAGTCAATAGATAATGAACCTTGTGCTGTATCTTCTCTTCCTCTAACATAGATTTCACACGGAATCTCCTCCATCACCCTGTCTTCTATGACTTGCTCAGGGCAGTCATGCGCTTGTTTGAAGGTGTAACTACTCTTCTTGAATGTGCTATTAAATGTTTTCATTGGCTGAGGCTGTGCAAAATCATTGCGAAAGGGAAGTTCCATGGAGCTGAGGTTTGTCCTGCTTTGTTTTATGTTAGAGGCCTGGGATCCACAGTGGTGGTCATGAATGCATCTGGAAGCTGTTGAAGGGCGTCTCATTTTCTGATAGTTTTCAAGTTCTTCTGATAAATCCGCCAAATCTGCAGAAATTTCTTTGTCCCTTAGTGAAAATAGTTCATAATGTGGAGGATCAAATACTTCATGGAAACCAGTTTTATTGAAAGCAGTCTTGCAAGCCATAACCTTTTTGCGAGGCTGCTTTACTTGTACTAGAATTGAAATGATGAGAAGAACTAAAACTATCCCTGATGTGATGCCAATGATTGTTCCATGAGTTTTGGTGATTTGTTCAAACAATCCAGTTGTTTTCTTTTCTGCAAAGAAGAAACGAGCATTATGAGAAGGTTTTTATTTTCCACATTTTGATAATGCATTAAAACAAAGCATATAAGTGCTGTACTAATGAAATTACTTGATGGCACTGGAGACTAGACCTGTATGTCAGTGATATTTATCATACTGGATCTGTGCATTTGTTCAGCAAGTCTAATTCCCTGTCTGCACTAGCGGCTGCCATATGATAATTCAGTGGCAGGTGCAACTCCATGGCCAGTGCATGCTGACTCAGCTGGGATGTGGCTTCAATCCTGAACCTATACTGATCGGTTAAAATTCCAAAATCCATGAATTAAATAGGAGCTTATACAGCTATAGATGATGCTTCTCTTACCATGGCTTGCTCCTGCTGGTAACACTCCCACTGATGTTGGTAGAAAGAAACCTAGTTTTAAAATTATTTAGTTCTTCTTTAAAAGTGAAATACTATCATAGTGATGATGCAAGATTGACTCTACTATTTTTTTTTTCACATTAATGACTGTCTGTTCTGTAAGTCTATTGCATCTATTTCAGCACTGGGAGCCTTAGCATAGACATATTCCAGTTTTAACAGTCCAGTAATCAAGTCAGTTGGAAAAATGGGGATGGAGGCAAGGGGGAATGAACCAACCCAAATCATATGGCTAGTACTTCATATAAGAACACACAAGATGGCAGCATCAGAACAAAATGGTTTTCCAAACTTAAAATTCTTATTTGAAGATTAAAATTTTCCAGGTGGATTTCTGTTCTATAAATGTACTCGTCCTAGGGGACTAAAAGAATTCTACACTGAGACTCTGCAACATCTGCTAGTGGGGGAGAAAAGCATTTCAGACTACGCAGAAAAAATGTAGTAGCCTAAATGTTGCATATTGTTTTCCGATACCTGGATATGTGTTGCGCACCTAAAAACTCCACACACAGTGGAGAGTTATATACCATCACATGGTATTTGAAACAAATCCACACACTGAACAGAGTCCCAAGGAATTGGCTAATAAGTTATGTCTGAAATACAGTTCTTCTTAGACTGTTGACTCTGAGTTACATTTACACGTTTAATGTGACGGAGGATATCTCCCCTTGTCCTGCCTAGCTTATATTTTAGTGTTACCATCCTTTGTGGGAGGTATGAATTTCAGTGCTACAGCCACTCTCATCTGCATCTAGGTTTGTTAATTCTTCGAAGATATTCTTATCAAAAAGTTGTTATGCAAAAGGTGATGTCTTCACCAGTTTCTTAAAAGAAACTGCACACAGCTGACTTTTCTATCAATTTTTGTGCCACAGCTTAGGCATAAGGTAGGTCACAACATGCTCAGATTTAGGTAGCTGTCAATGTGGACTAAATGAGAACTCTGGGTGCCTGAAGGAATTGAGCACAATTGTGAGAAGCTTTCTTTTTAAGGCTAGATATTGCTTATTTGGTTGCATCAGTCTCCCTTCAGTCCACCTCATCTGTCTCTTAATTATCTGCTGAATTTAATTGTATTCATCATAAAAGATGGTAGGTTATTTGGCACCAGATACAGCAATTAATAAATACTGGGAAAGATGCTTTCTTCTCATTGTGATAGGGTTTCTATTTATAATTCATTTTTTAAATACTGCAGTATGAGAGTGAAGTGTGGATTCTAGGCAAGATTCTAGAGAGCAGCTGGTAGAGATCAGAAAGAAATCTAGAAATTGCACTTAAGAGGAAACATTTAATATTACCAAAGCTAAGGATTGTTTAGAGGAAGCTTACTTCTATGTTGAAAACTTGGGAGATATGGATCAGTTTTGTTAACTGGAAAGCTTCCAGAATACACCTTGCATTAGAGTATTTACTAGTGGTGTGAATTTTTTTTGCTCAAAATGCAATTTCAAGGTAGTTTTAAAAATATTTATTTACTAAAAAATTGAAGCTGGATTTGAATGTTGAAAAGCTGTTTTATTTCAAGATTTTCTGTAGAGAAGGTTTTGACCCTTCCTGCAGGGTCAGTTTCTCTTTGAAACGGAATACACATTTAAATCTTCCAGGAGTTTTGTGTCCAGGCCTCTTCATGCCATTCTATTTGTCAAAAAAACCCAAGCTCAAGTTTGTTGTTTTATTGTTTCCTTTTAGCAAGAAAAATTGTTGGCCTTAAACTGGTTTTGTCGCAACTCTGAAAACTGTTATTGTTGAAGCACAGGTGAATATATTTGTGCTTTAGCAGAATAACTATTTCCTCAAATCATGAGAATCTTTCCTACACAACTTGATATTGAAACAAGTCTTTACTGTAGCTGTGAGGGTTTAAACAATACTCCCCTACCCCGTGTTCTAGAAGCAATGATTTACACATGTCTGTTTTCCATAAGCAATGACTTCTTGCTTCCTAACAACTCTTCCTTCCTCCCACCCTTTTCACAGCATAGGTAGCAGTTGCCTTTACTCTGAGACAGTCTGCGGTTAACAACTTATAACAAATGTTTTAAAATTGTATTTGTTCTTGAAGATTGTTGCTTCTGTTTCAGCCCTATGATAGGTTTTTTGTGCTTGAAGGCTTGTCTGTCTTCTTCCAGCTCTATATTTGTTTCTCTAATAAAAGGTATTACCTGTCTCTAAGATCATTGCTTCATTTAAAGTTGAGAAATGGATAAGATGCAACCTGGCAAATACTAAATTCTATTTCCTATTAAGCTGACATCCTTTTAAAACAGAGAGTATATGCTGAAGAGGAAGAAATTTAATTATAAAGCAGTAAGATCAATATTCAGGATGCTTACATGTCTCCTGAGTTTAAATAAAGAATTTTGAACACTTTCCTGAGATTAGTAGAATAGCTGTCTTCAGCATATTTCTACAAAAAAGACATTTCATGACTTCCTTGAAAGGCAAACTGACCAGCCTAGCTCGCAAAGGCTATACTGTGCACTATATTCACCTCTGCAGTGATTTTCATCCCAAGGGTATGCACAGTTTTGAATGCCATTGCAGACTAAAGAATTATTGATGCACATGTTGCTATGGCAGAAGTAAGTGTTGCCTGAGCAGGGAGCTGCAGGGGAGAAGAGAAAGAAAACATTAGGAATTTTCAGTAATTGATGCATTGCAATAAAACTAGTAAATTCCTGTTATTTTTTAACATGCATACTCATTCTTTCTCTCCGTTTCAAACACAATCACTTTTCCTACACATCACTAATTACCATATGATTTACCATCTCTTCATGTGGTGGCTTTCAGGTCTATTATCAATGCTACAAAAAAAAATAATTCTTGCTCAACATGGGTAGCAGATAGTCAGACATCAGAGATAATGGAAGAAGGCTTTAATATTTGTCTTCAAAAACTTAAAAATCACATGCTCACCATCAATTATATATTCAATCTGCTGTGCATCTGCTATATAGATGGTATATCTGGTTGTGAAGCAGTTCCTGAACATCTGCATTTTAGAGCCCATTAATATCTTAAGGCAAATCAGATTTCAGCTTGTGGAGGACTGTTTCAGTAATTGCAAGAGACTTTAGTAACTGGAGGCATCT
>NW_010315510.1:19770-24867 GCF_000700745.2 Antrostomus carolinensis
CCTGTTAGAGCTAATGCAGGGATTAAGAGAGAGTAGTTTAGCTTTTTATCTATCTGTCTATATATAGTTAGGTGTTCGAAGAAATAAATTAACTAGAATGCTGCCCTAAAGATTTTATGTTTCCATGAATGTTTGTTTCACCTCCTTGACATTAGAAAAATATATTTTTAAAAATAGTAATAATTCTTTTCAGGGTGTTGTACAATATACATATGAATTCAGGGCACTGGACAAGAAATTGATTTTCCTTTTGTCCTAGTAATGTGGTATTTTTATGATAGAAATGTTTATCAGTGGAGTTAGTTATATATTAAACAGCAATGATGTCTGTTAGACATTCTACTATTTGGTTTCATAGAAAGATTTTTGTCTCTGAAACATAATGTGAAACCCAAAGGGTACAGCAGAGGAGGATGACTGGTCCTGAATACAGCATGTTTTTCACTTTAGTCCTTCTGTGAGGCTTCAGAGTCTCAGTGACAAAAAGAGGAGTTCTGCCTAAGAGAAAAGAAAATTCAAACCTTTAATTTTGAATTTGCATTCCCTAAATCTACTATACATTGTCTTCCCATTTCTTACTCCACTGAATTTTGGTAACCTATGCTTGTTGCCTTTAAGTTTTTGTATTAGCTTCCTGTTATTGCTTAACCCCTGGCAACCTGGCAAGAGGTTCCATATAGGAAGTTCATGCTTTAATTGTAGTGCAAGTGCTGTAGTACTTTGAGGTAATACAGAATATATTTAGAGTGTATTTTGGAAGAGTTTATCTATGTAATTTTGGTATTTAAAAATGTCATAGTAACCATCATGTGTATCTTCCTTGCTCAACTGAGTTGAGAATTTAGAATGATTTGGGTTGGAAGGGACCTTAAAGCTCATCCAGTTCCAACTCCCCTGCCATCAGCAGGGACACCTTCCACTAGACCAGGTTGCTCAAAGCCTTATCCAGCCTGGCCTTGAACACTTCCAGGGAGGAGCAGCCACAGCTTCTCTGGGCAACCTGTTCCAGTGTCTGACCATCCTCACAGTGAAGAACTTCTTCCTAATATCTAATCTAAACCCACCCTCTTTCAGTTTAAAGCCATTACCCCTTGTTCTATCAGTACCTGCCTTTGTAAAAAGTCCCTCCCCAGCTTTCTCGTAGGCCCTTCAGGTACTGGGAGGCCGCTATAAGATCTCCCCGGAGCCTTCTCTTTTCCAGGCTGAACGGCCCCAACTCTCTCAGCCTGTCCTCACAGGAGAGGTGCTCCAGCCCTCGGATCATCCTGGTGGCCTCCTCTGGACTCGTTCTAACAGGTCCATGTCTTTCTTGTGTTGGGTCCTACATTCAGACTTAACTGTCTTTAACTCTTTCACCAACTACTACTGTTTAGCAAAGAAAATATAAGGGAACTTGGTTGTTGTGTTGTCAGTGTGCCAAACTATCTCCTACAACGTATCAAGAGTGGATGCTAAGGCAATTCTCATCGTTAACTGTTTTAAACATTATTCTGTAAGCATCATAGGAAATCATGATACATTATGATGCAAGCATCGTCTGAAATTAAGCTGCAATTAAATTTCAAAGGGATTCACATCTTCTCCCTGCAGGACTAAATGATGACAGGCTGAAACTTGTGCAAGAGGATCAATCTAGATATGAAAACAGGTATCCCAGACAACCTAAAGTTATTCATAGAAACAGGAAGATGTACTCAACGTTTCTAACCATTGCACGTATATAACCAGAAAAAGGCTGATAGTTACAATGGAAATGTTCATGATGCAGGCTGCAAAATAAAAGGCTCTTGGCCTTATTAGCACATGTGGGGAGAAAAGATTGGGCAGTTTTTCCTTTGTAATTTAGAAATAAAGTTAAGGCAAGCTTTACTTTATAAAGGATAAATAGGAACATCAGAATAGTTTAAAAAGGCTATGTATGTAATAGGCTACAATATCTACTAAAATATTTCTGACTGTGAGATAAAGGAGGATCTGAAATTCATGTCTAGAGTGGTTGTCATGGATTCACGTGTATCTGCTGGTGTTTCAATATGGATCTGTGTGGAGTTGTTGTTCTTTTGGAGGCACAGAGGAAGAATTCTAATGAAAGACAAATTCCCTTATTTCCCTGAACAGGGGATTTTTTTCATGTTTCTGTATTTTTAGATGATGCATTCTGCTGATGCTTCTCTATTACATTCCAGTGTAGTCTCTTTAACATTTTTGGGGATGGCTTTTGTTCACAAATTTATAAAGATGGCACAAATGGACTTCATTTTCCTTTTTGTTTGTTATTTGAGGACTACAAAGTCTAAAAGTCACAATGATTTATTTGTTCCAGTCCAGGACTTCAAGGACATAGCTGGACTTATAACAGCTGCCTAAGATTGGTGCAATGTTCACTGTGTTCTTTATATCTATCATTATTCATGTATTGAATCAAACCAGAAATCAAAGACATTGATTTTTAACATTGCTGTTAGCTGAATTACTCAGTCAAATCTGCAAGCAGCACTAGGTGTGTCTTAGGTGACTGTCATGCACTATTGGTTCATTTATTTAAATCTTTTCATAAAAAAAATATTGTTTTCATGGTTGGCTTCATATAATTACAAATCATTAGTAAGGTAGAAGAGAAAAATAGCTTAATGATCTGAAAATAAGCTAAGCATGGATTCACTTTTTTCAGTTAGAAAAATTCCTTATCACTAGATTATTTAAAAATACATGAAACATTTTTCAGACACATACTTTTCAACTACCCTATCCAAGAAAGACAGTATCTCAAGTTAGAAGATAAATAAGAATAACCACATACCTTTTCAGATTTTCTTCTGTCAATGACTTCTGAGTTGCTTTAAAATCATAAATTTGAAAAGCTATCTAGCTTTAGTTTAGGAGTAGTTACTGTTTCAACCTCTTGCACTCAAAAAAACCCCCCTCCAAAATCCCCCAAAACTCAAACTCAAAAAAAAAAATATCCACACCAATATTTATAATAGAAATAAATAATTTCCCTAGCAAAATGCACAGCATTTGCTAGATTGAAAGCTGGAATAACTTGCACAGTCACTAATATTAGAAATTATACTGAAATAAAAGCTACTGGAAAAGCAGATATAAATTTTGCCAGCAAGTTTTGCTTAAAACTGATATTTACTGAAATTCCCAATATCTGAACTTTATTAAATGCATATTGTAGGTTAAAAAATAGACTAGTTTGAAACATGCAATTGTTTCTTACTACCGTGTCAGCAAAGTAAGCAATAAGCTATTTCTCTTATGTCTGCTACTTTAGAAAGACTGTTTTATGGAAAGTAACTTTTCTCCTGTGTTAAATTTTACTATTTTATCAAACGGAATATAAAATCTTCTTGTTACCTGTAACCTGAACTTTTTTGCAAGGTGGTGGCCAGGATCCCTTTCAGGGCTGGCTACAGACTTGAACTGTCAAAAAATGTTATTTCTTGGACAGCAAATCTGTACTATTTATTCTTCAAGCAAAACTTTTTGAAAACCTTTAGCACAACCATAGGCCTGATTTTCTGAAGTGGCAGATATGTTTTATTCAGCTCTCCCCATGCATCTCAGATCTGCTCTGCAGTTCTAAACTTAGCCTACTTTTGTGCTGAAGATGCCACTTATTTTCAGGTTCTGCAACGTGGACAATGTTGTCCTTTGTAAATATGTGAGGCAACAAAATTCCAGTAAGTTCAGAGAGAAACCAGTCAGAAGAAATCTCACAAAAAGCATGCTTTCAATAAACATCTTAATTTACAATGAGAATAAAGACTATCTCTAACCCAGGCTATGGAATCCAAATGGAAATCCAGGTTTCATTTACAGCTCTGCTTTTAATATAGCTTTCTTAAATAAATTTGAATTTAACTGCTTATCCACAGTTGTGCAGGACAACAGAGCTTTGCTCAGGGGACACGTGTGGGACCACAGAGGGCCACATGTGGCCGAGAAGGAGGCAGCGGCTTAGGTGTAGCTGGTGTGCATGTAGTTCCAGATCCAAAATTGAAGTTAGGGCTGTGGATAGGAAGAAGATCCAGACTCTGTAGGGTCAGATGTATTTTCTAGCCTTCTGAACATCCAGTGTGGGCTTGAGAAGACCCTGTTGTGTGTCTGTCAGGGAACTGGAAGATGGGGGTTAGTGGGAGATCACCCTTCAGTCTTACTGTTGTCTTTTTTTTTTTTTTTAAGTAAGTCTGTGTTCATTTGTAGAACTTTTTGAGAAGGGCACAGCCCAGGGCTGTATTATTACTGAACTAGAATGAAAAATAAACCTTTTAAGAATGGAGGAAGACCTTTCTTCAGGAGCCATGCTTCTAACTGTAATAAAGCAAGTATTTCATTTACCTGCTAGTATGTGAAGGAAACGAACAACCTTTTTAGTGCTGCATATTATATAGCTGATGCTTTTCCTAAAATACCTGAAGTACCTTGATACCAGGAGAACAGGCACTTTAAAATCTACTTACGATCCACAAATGAAGTGAAGAGCATTCTGAATCTGCTTAGTCTACTGCCTTCGTCTGCCCACATTCGTACCACGCCTGTCCCAGTCTGCAGCGTGACATCGTTCGCTACGGTGCTGCAGAACTTTGCCTTCAGGTTTTCAATAGAACTACTTCCATCATATACAGCAACAAAGTTTCTTTTGCATTCATTTGAATGCTCCATTTGATAGTCAAGAAATCGCAAATAAATCTGTTAGAAAAGAGAAAAGAACGTCTCTAGGAAAAGTAATCCACAGAAGACAGTTTTCCTTCTAAGCAAGCCTTGAAGATGTTTTGTTCCCTCACACATCTGTGTAACTCCCACTTCACAACACTTTTAAACTTATATTTTCTCATTATATGTCAATGTGGAATATTACCTGAAATTTTTCTTAAGTATCTGTTTCACTTCTTTCCTCCCCAGAATGATCTTTACTTAATAATTTACTCTGATATATTTCCAGTCCCCTTGGAAAAAAAGTAAAAAGCAGCACAGTTGCTGGAGAAAGCCCAAGCAATGCATAAATGTGCTAAAAGACTTTTACCAGTATTTTGACTGTTCTCTTTTCTTTCTTTTAAATTCATCAAAACAATGCTAAAATGGAAGGGA
>NW_010315510.1:24900-45274 GCF_000700745.2 Antrostomus carolinensis
TAGATTTTGTTGCTTCAGAATAAAAACTAATTACTGAACCAGAGCAGTGTTACGGAAGACATAAGCCATGAAGTCAGGACTAATCTGAATAGAAATGGAAGCATGTAGTATTTGGGCTAAGAGATGGTATTTCATGTAACAATTTACTTCATATATCTGCTGTGAAATTACAATGGAAGCTAAAAATAAATGAGCCCAGATTTAGTAGAGCTATTCTGTATATGAAAGTAAAGGAATAATTCCATTAAAAGAGCTCAGCTCTGAAAAAGCTCCTTCTGGTTAGTGTGTTAGGAAAATTAATAGAAAAGGTCCTCACTCTTAGATTGTTTTGATAATTCTAGTAATTTTCTAAAATCTGGAAGTAATTTATAAAATATCTGATATGTAGATTTAAAAAAATCCTTTCATTGTTGCAGTTGTATCAGTTTTTAAAATTAATTTTTATTACAAAATCAAATTGAGGAAATTAAAGATGTCTATGGTTATTTTTCTCAAGAGACTGTACCATTTCAGATCTAATGGATTTTATCTTCATAATTTTGCCAGAATTGAAACTTGAGAAACCACTGTCAGAATACTAAGAATTATTTTTCTGTAATGTTTTAACTCAATAATTTAGGATGATGATCTAATCTCAGGACTGACCCAACTATAACTCTGCCTTCTGGCAACATTCAATAATTTATTAAAATAATTAAGTATAAGACCTGGTGAACTCAAATGGCAATATAAAGAGAAAATAGTTTTATTATTGCTTCTGGAAGAACTGCTACTATTACTGAGACTAGTACAGGGCCCCTGGGAGTTGAGTCACTTCCTCAAATGCTCTAATATATTAATGAAGTTTTAGTTTCTTTCTTGTCTTGTCCTCTTATTACCATCTTTTAGATTGCTGTTTTAGAACTGATTTGGAAGCTGGTGAATAGGGCTGGTTAGTTAACTATTAGGAGCATGTAAGAAGGTGGCTGGTTAGAGTTAGGAGTGTGTAAGAAGGTACAGAGTAGGTTTGCCATCTTGGCAACTATTGCTTAAAAAATATTTTTTTAGTTTTTATGTACATGCAAGGAGTGGTATGTGCTTTAATACCCATAGAACAGCAAAATTACAGGTGTGTATGCTATATGATAAAAAAAATGTATTCTTCAGTGTACCACACGAGTAATTAACAAGTATTTGATTCTGAAACGTATAGCTGGTGGTCATAGAACAGCAAAATTACAGATGTGTATGCTATATGAGAAAAAAATGTATTCTTCGGTGTACCACACGAGTAATTAATAAGTATTTGATTCTGAAACGTATAGCTGGTGGGTTGGTTTGTTTGTTTTAAACAGGCTATAGCTATTGTATTTTGGAATTAGAGACAGGATTTCATCCTTCTCTCTGCCCAAAAATAAAGCTCAAGTTGTTTTTAATGAGCAGAAGATAATAATGTTTTCGTGAGCAGTCTCTAGTTCTGCAGGCACAATCATAAATCAGGTACCTAGGTAACTAATGCTGATTTTTGGCTCGAGCAGCTAATATGCCCCTTTAGGGCTTGGGCAGAAAAGCTCTAGCAAATTTTATTATGGCAATTCTAAGAGAGTATGATCCTATAGCTGAGTTAAAAAGAGGGATAATTCCTCAGCTGTTTCCAGGTAAAGCCTTTCATTTTAGCTCAGACTGCTGATGAAAGTGGGTTTTAAGGTGCTGGATTATGAATTGGACTAGGGAGGAGCAGGTATGTTCTGTTGACTTTGAACAGAACCAAGTTTTCCAATAGAACCACTGGAGGCAAAATTTTAAACCATGGCATCAAGATTTACTGGAATTTATCAGAGCTGCTAGCTAGCATTTTTGCCTGTGGTCTTCCGATAAAACCAGAGTCCAACTCAAATGCCCTTGAAAATTGTTGCTTAAACAGTTTTCACAGTTATTTTGTATTTTAAGTTTCAAATAATAGGAAGGCAACACCGTGGACTTGCTGTGTAAGTTTAATTTCAGAAACAATCCTCTATCTGGATTTCCTAAGCCTCTGATACATAATTCATTTCAGTGGAAGTGAGACATTATGCAAATCACAGCTAGTGACCATTACCTGTGACTAATGACTTGGAAACCCATTATATGCTGAATTATATGAATGAAACCCACCTTAGCATTTGGAGTAGCCTTAATTGTCCATATGCAGTCAACTGCTTGTCCTGGTTTTGTTTTTCCTTCTTGTTCTACTTGACTGGAACGTACTATTCCATCAGCTCCTGAGAGCTCAAATTGGCAGTCTAGGAAGAACATATACCTTGCTGTCAAATGGAATATGATAGTAATTTAAAATTTCATGTATAAAGAAATTGTTACTGTAATACTAGACCTGGGATGGGATTTAAAATACCTCCTAGGTAAGTGAAGTCAGGATCTGCAATAGAAAGAAGTCATGAATCACAGGGGCTATCAATGCTTGAGAATCACTTCAAGGTTTAGTATAATCTGAAGATTATGTCCATTTTTTATGTCACAATAAAAATTGCCAGAAAGTTTACTGAATCTATTGGAGACAATTTTTTTTTTTTAGATAACATTATTCCACAAAGATTGACCTTATCTGAATAAGGTAATTCTGTAGTGACAGCTCAGATTTCCAGCATAAGATCAAAAATTATTATTTGGTATTTTGTTCCTATGTTTCATTCTGAATTTAACTATGCCAGTTTTCACTGAAATCACTGGAGCTCCACGAGAGTACAGGGACTTTTTCTGTGTGCATTGTTCTTAAGATTGCTCTCTGTCTAGTTCTAAAGAATTTGAACTGGAGTAGTTTGGTAGAATATATCAACACTTTGAAGTTGCTAAATACTATCAATAAAGAATATAAAGAAGGACAGTGCAATACTAAAGATACTTTCTCCTTAGGTACCCATACCTCTTCTGTTAGGGCAGGTAGCACAGTTTGAGACATCATTTATGAAGGCAGAATTTCACCTTGATTGCTCCTCTGTCTTCTCTCTTCTAAATGAGATGTATAGGTAGTGTATGTGTCCATAGTACACACTATAGTAGTATAGTGTCTCCATACTAATAGTGAAGTAAGAATATACTTTTTCATAATGGTTAACTGATGGTACCTGACTTTACTGGGACTATGGCTTGGCTAAAAATGAGTCTATAATGGGCTGGGATGTCCAAGGCTCACATTTCAATGATCAGGTTAGTGCTTCCTCACAAATCAGCACAGAAACTTCCAAGATGCACCCTTTTGCAGCTGTGGCATAGAAAATCACCACAGAAATCACACAAATCATAGTGTGTGTATGTGTGTGAAATGTTAGTCTATGCCAGGAAAACACTAGTTCATGCAAAACTGCAGACCTGTTTTGTACAAATTTGTTTTCCAAATGAAGATCCAGAATTTAGCTCTTTCTGTGGTCCCCTTAATGTTTTTCTGTACAGGGAGTTTATTGCTTCCCTTAAAATGCCTCAGTCCTGAGCTTAAGACTCAGTACACAGTTGAGAAAATGCTTTCTTTGCCCTCCTCTGTTTTAGTTACCTACAGTGAAATCTATGATCACTATATACAAAACTCAGCAAGAGATTTTTGACCTTCTTTGTGAACTGATTTTTTTTTTAATTAAGTGGGGGTGTACATGTGTGTTTCCTCCATTTTCACAATCTCGAAATATTTTACTGCACCTCATATAAATGTAGAGGAAAGAAAAGAAAAATATCAGTCCTTCAGCTGCTGCAATCTATTGTGAAAATAATATATATACAGTTTAAATGTCTATTTAAAGTTCCAGCCTGGAACTAGGCTTAGTTAGTTTTGAAAGTGATGTTAGTGAAATGGCTTTGGAAGTGGACTTAGCAAAATGTGGAAGTACTGTCCCTATAAAAACATTTTAGCATGTTATTCCTAGTGGACTGGTCACCATGTTAATCTGAAGAGTTCCCAAGTCTAAATCCCTAGCACGGTATACAGTTCTATAAGCAGTAATATATAATCATGTATAGTGCTTCTGTGTGCTGTAGGGGTAAAGACAACATTAAAACGTGATGCCTGTGTATACATTTATGGTAGTAGTAGAACTGACATTTGTATATTGTCTTTAATCCCAAAGGATAATAAAATGCTGATAACTACACGTATCGCATCTATGAAATAGAGCAGTCAAGGATGGCACAAGGACATCAGGTCAGATTTCCTTGTGAAAAGAATACCCTGCCAGTTTTAAGTGGCCCCACAGAGCAGATGTACTTTTTGTTTGTCTAAAGGCACTGTCAGCATATTATCCTCTCCTTCATACCCTGTAAACTACACAGGACTTGGAGCAAGGAACAATTCTGTTGTCTGAGCCTGTGGTTTGAAGGAATCTAGTTACGCTGAGAGCTGATGCTTAGAGACCTTACAGATATCTCCTCTGGCTTTTCTGAATGGAGATTTAAAACGTTTTGCATCTGGCTGTAAGTGCTATTGTAGATTTGCTTCAGATGTTTCTGTCAGTGTCTTATGCTTCTAGAAGACAGGCTCTTGAAAACGCCAGCTTTCTTTCTACATAAATGCTCTTTCCATTACTACCACTGGTGAAGCTGGTATAAGCCAAGATTAACAAAGAGAAAAGCTGCTAAACCCTTCAGCATGAACAAGTCAACTGACTTCTTCACTAGCAAACTACAGACCTGTAATTCCCCTCAGTCGATTTTCCAAAGTGGTTGTAGTTTCTTACGCTGCAAGATTAGCAGGACTAACAAACGCGTTGTCACTTTGCTGTCATAAGCTCTTCTGATGAAATACAGCTCCAGACTGCTGGCATAAACACACCCACAGAGTTCCATGGGAGCAGACAGTCACTAACTCGGTCAGAATTTAGACATCTTTACCTGGTATAAATGAGTACTTTGCTTGAAATCCCTTTCCTTCCAGCTCCTCATCAGAAGTAAACTTGATCCACATAAATCTCCCCGTTGATCTGATTAGTGCAGGACTCTTCAGACCACAATAACGATTAATAAGAGGGGAGAAACCAAAAGGTCCATCTCGAACCTCCAGATGATCAAACCGACATTCAAATGAGGGTTCTATGTAATAGGGTTCATCAAAGGTCAACTCAATTCTTTGTCGTGGAGCAGCTAGACATAAAAAATCAAGCAAAAGATTAAATGAAGATCTATATAAAAAACACATGAAATAAAGAAGATATAGGCCTCCAAAACAGCAAAATAAAAAAAGATACTAGAAACTTCTCAAAACACATCTGGCAGTCTGCTACAAAAACTCACGTACACTGTAACAGAAATTTCAAAAATTATGGTGCAGAAGATACTTTTTCATGGAATTTTATGGCAAGTTTTGTGCTTGCTGATTTTTATTGTTGAACATTCAGAAATTACATAAATTTAATGCAGCAAATGTAACAGACATTAACATATATGCAAAGGTATTCAAACAAGGTTTAATATTAAGATATAAATTCAAATCAGTGTTCCATGAAAGCAAAGTACATAAAAAAGGACAAAACATTGAGGGATGCAGAAAAGAATGGAAAAGAAAAAGATATTAAGAGCTACTCACTGATGTATTTCCTAAACATTAAGCCCAAATTTGGACATATTTTGGCAGAAGACATCTTTTATTAGAATTTTCAGAGAAATATAAATGCTTCATATATATTATTAATAAGCAGCTGACTACAGATGTTGGTAACTGAACCAGTGACAGCCTAACATCAGGATTTGGACCAGACCCCCAAACCCTGATGAGATGCAGCTGTGGCTACTTTGTGACTGGACTCTCACATGTGTAGTTAGGAACTGTGACTACATTATATTGTATGAATAGCTTTAGTGTTTCTTGTACTTGTCACCTATTGAGCCATATGAACTTTCAGATACTCACTGGTATCTGGAATGGCACATTAAAGAATCACATGCTGTCTGCTCCTACTGGATTCAAAAAGGATTTACTTCTAGGCCTCTAACACTCTGTTTAGACCTTACGCTTTACTTACGCACGAGTTAAAAACGTGTAGCTGTTTGTGCATATTGACGGTGGTCTGCAGGAAGGACCATATCTTAGCTAGACACTGTGGAGGACCTTTGTCTCACTCAGGTACTATGATGTTTCTGTATAAGTATTGTGAGGACAGAGGTGTGGAAAGTGATTCTGTGCCCCATGGAAGATGAGATCCAGCAATGGATCTGGTCCGTCTGAACTCTGAAGCTGGACAGGGTGTCTGTTCTCCAGTGGCAGGGAAGATGTAAACTTCAGATGTGCATGCATACAAGCAAAAGTAAGGGTGGCCATGAACCAGTACTATACTGTACAAATAAAAACTCACTGAAACACATTACTTGAACTATTTCAATTAATTGATATGAATCTGATGATTAAGCTGACTTAATGTTTTCAGCTGACTTCAGTGGGTTTTGGGTGCATTCTGTTAAGACGAAAAAACAATTAGTGTATCCCAAGTCTTGGCAGCCTTTATCCAAGACATTCTCATTGGAATGTGGTTTTATTCTAGTTAATGAAATTTTTTGTCCTCATCACGTAATTTTAATAGTGACCTCGGCAGTGCCAACAAATCTCCATATTTTTAGTACAGTGCTATGGCAGTCTGATGTGGTTTTTTTATTAATAAAGGACAGCACAAAGATTTTCTGCTTGTGAGAGAGAATAACACACTATGTTCTGATAAATGCTGGAGATAGTGTTCAACCATACTTTGCAGTTTATCATCAGCAATACGGGAAGTGATATTAAGATACAAAGCTACAATTTTTATCTTTATAATTCTGTGACTTCATAGATTACAGCAGATCTGATGCTGCTTTTTCTGGCTGTGAGGATATGTCTTATTCTGTATAGCTAATTCCTGAATGTTTGCATTTTCTATTAATTTGCTATTATCACTTCAGAGAACAAATTTAGCTTCTTAATTCAACCGAATGACTGCAGAATTGATTATATTACCAGTATGGCTATACAACACTTGACAGTATAGTAAAATGACACAGTTCTAACAGCCCAAGATTATCCATTTAACAGTAAGATTACAACACAGTAAGACAAAAATACAGCATGTACCTTCCAAGATATAGATGCACTCTTGATTTGGTGGGTACATGTTAGGGTAGTTTGGTGAAGCAAAATGTCCTCCATTACTTGTCCGTACCCAGTTGTCACACTGGGTAGGAGGAATGCGATTCACTCCAATATTTTGCCCACCTTAAGCAAAAAAAAAAGTGATCAAATAAATGTCTCTTGCAAGCATGCAAACTGGATTTTGCAAAAGTAAAACACTGACATAACGCATATCGTATAAAAGAAGGAAGGTAACTTATTTTGGTTAAAAACCTTCTTACATGCCACTTGCTACTATTAAGCTATGAAAATCTTGTGTTTAATTTAGAGATGTGGTATATCCTACAAAGATCACAGTTTTTGACTATCAAATATGCCCAGTAATCCTTGGGAAGGGAAGAGAGGGAGTAATTTTTTTACCCAAGTCAGTTTGGATTTTTTGATGCTCCTCTTTCTAAGTTAAATAGTCACAGTGGCTGCCAATACAGCAGCATTCTTGTATGGCTTATGTCTTCTCAATTCCTATGCAAATGTAATCCAAAGTATTTGTTAGCTTTAACTATTTTTCACCTTGATTCCAGAGTATACTGAAGTACACGGCCCTTAGATTGAACATCTATTTACAATAATTTGTTGGAATACAGAATGCTTATAACAGAATGAATCATTATATGTAAATACACTAAATACAGCAATGGTAGGTAGTGAAATTACCAGCAATAGGTAGATTGCAGTGGTAGCTAAGGGTCTGATTTCAGATCAATGCTGCTCTTCTGGGTGTACAGGGAAATAGGATCCTCGACTGAGATTATGCAGTTTACTGAACTGCTGCACCATGCTGGACCATTTGCAGAAGCTTTGTTAGTTCAGATTTCCTTATCCAAGGAGAAAGGAGTTGGGAATAGTATGATCTCCCTGACATTCTTCCTAAGTACCTTTGACCCTTCTCCTTGGTATCAGCAGAACTGGAGAGAACTGGACACAGGATATGTGGTTTCTGCTAGATCTTTCCTCAATCTCACAGGCTGCTCTCATAATGTTATTTACATTTATGCAGTTTTTCTTTGCAGGCCTTTGAGAGGGAGTCTAAGCTGATACAGGTCTTAGCTGCCTCCAGTAAATTACCTCACCTTCCACGGGCATCTTGGCAGCTTTTTGATTTATGGGGGTGATAACTTAGTCTCTCCTGCAGAAACTGTTCAAGGAAATTCTGTAGGTGTCAGTTCAAGGAATTCTCTCCTATGTGTGGGTTAATCAGACATGTAAGAAAATAAGGTTTGTGAAACTGATGCCTCCCCTACTCAGCAGGCTTCAAAAACATTTGTGGGTGGACTATTTGAAAAGCTTGTTGTCAGATACAGAAAACATGAATTTCCATGGTGGTTTTTTTTCCCACCTCTAAGGTCCAAACCCATAGAATTTTAACTGGATAAGTGAACTTCCATGTTCTTTGTAACTGGATGGTTTTGGCCAGCTAGAAAAAAATGCAGTAAAATAGGGGGAAAATGGAAAATACTGTAATTCATATTTGAGATTCAAGAGCTATTAATAACTGAACACAAATACTTTATTTCACTTATATAGTTTAATTAAAATTTGTAAAGCTGTTACATTTTTTGAAAGAAAACAATCAAAACAAAATTGTACCTTGTGTCTTCTGTGCAACAGCAATCCCTTCCACTACAAGGATTGTTACTAGCAACACTGATGGGAGAAATTGGACAGGAAAAACATCAGTAATTCATCAAAATTATAGACCATTTTCTGTAGTCCTGATTCATGCAAATCCTAGAAGCACTAACCAAAACAACTCAGAACATACAAAAATACATGTTATTTATGTGCTTTCTTAAAATTTAAACTTTAGAAAACCAGTGCAGTCTATGTGCACTGTCGGTTCTTCTTCTAGGTCCCTTAAGAAAGGAGAGAACAGCAATGAGAATAGCAATTTATTGTTTGAGGAGACTTTAAGAATATTTTCTAGAGTATCTACTAATTTGCAAACATTTTGTAAAATTAAGTGCTATATATCTTCTATAGAATATTTATACCCTGAAACAAGATGTTTCAGTGCTATACTGAACCATATTTATTCTAAAACTCCATATGCATAACACATGCAAAGACTTCTCCAGCTTCCAAGAAATTAATTGGGACCACAGGAGACACTTCATGGTCTTATCCCTCCATGGATTTCATGAGCACTATAGAACTGTGCTTGCAAGACTGGCTGTTGTGAGGCTGCCACAACACCAGTGATTTCTGCAAATGATGTGGCAGTGGAAAATGAGCAGATGCAAGTTCTAACGATGGAGAGACTTACTCTGAGCAGTGCCGACAGCAGGATGTGGACACGGTTAGGATGGACGCTGTTGCAGGCACTCTGGTTTGCTGAAATGTTGTGTTACTCTCAGGTGTTGGTATGTGCTGGCATTTTCAAGATTTGAATTGTTTACTAAATATTGGACCTGTTAAAGATTTTGTTATACTCTTTACCCCAACCATCTTTCTCCATCCTTCCTTCCTAGCAGTCTAGACAGTTTTGCTTTTGGTCTTTCCCTTATGTTTTACACTTTGCAAGGAAGTGCACCCAAGAAGTGTCAGTCTGAACAGCACATATTAAGGATTCCATATTCCACTATTCATCAACAGTTTTAATATCCAGATTTTCTTAAAATGCTTTGTCTCCTCAAATTGTTAGGGATTACCAGGAAGGGAAAAGGGAATTAAATAGACTACATAATTATGCCATTCTTCAAATCTTTCATGTACTTCCACCTTGAGTATTTTTACAATTCTGGACACGTATCTTTGAGAACTAGCTAAGTAGGCTAGGACTCTTTGCCCTGGACAGAAGCTGGCTGAGGGAGATAGGATACAGGTTATAAAATCATGAGTGTCATTGAGATGGTGAATAGAGAGCAACTACTTGTTGTCTTTTACAATACAAGAACCAGGGGGTATCAGATAAAGCTAGTACGTGACATGTTCAAAGCAAATGAAGATTTTTCTTTTTAAATGCACATACTTCATAACACATCCTTAAGGTAGAAAATTCCGTTTCAAAAGCCCCTTAAGCTGTAATTTGTTAGAAGTCTGGGATAATATTTGGGTCAAATATAACTTGCTCTACTTTTATACTCTTTCTGAGACATCTGCTTTTATATCTCTGTGAAAGAAGATACCAGGCTAGATAGACCTTTGATTTGACCTGCTATGGCCTTTCCCATGTTCTTAATCTACTTGTTAATACTAAGTCAGAAAGGCATGGCCTCACCACTGCAGGGAAAAAAAAGATTTCAGTAGGAATTTTACTGTCACATTCAATAAGTTAATTTTATTTTCCCAATTTTCCCCTCTCATTGCTCAGGCATTTTAGTGGCTTGTGCTGAAACGGCATTTTCTCTCTATGTGATTTTCCCTGTGTTGCTGTAAGACTTTCAGCCCTTTGGAGAGTTCCAGGGTGAGCATGCACTGACTGAACTACAGTCGTCTTGACTGAACTCATCTAGATGCTACTGTAATGTTGGCACAGAAATATTATCTTGGGCAAAGGCAAAAGGAATCAAAGTCTGCCCCCGAAAGTGTCCATCTAGCATTTGTGTTTTATTATGTACGTTTCTGCTGTCCTTGTTTCTCTCCATGCATCTTAAAACAGATTGTATATCATTATGAGACTTTCCTCACCGACAACCGCTTCTCCCCGTGTAAGTCAAGTTCACAGCTGTGGGTGGTCTAAGATAACATATGGGTCTTGCAAACAAGAGTTGTGCTCCTAGAAGTTTATTTGACTTTTAGGGATGGATTATGAGATAGAAATTGCTAGACTATCCAAGTCTTAACCTACTATCTTTGCAATAATTCTCTACTTTCATCAATATTAGTATACTGAAAAATACACTTCCTAACTGTCATTATCCCCATATAAAGTATCACTCATTAATCTTTGCTGGCTCACCCTAGATTGAAAATTCATCCTTCAGAATAAGGTATCTAGTACTTATTACTGGTCTTTAAGTTATGGATGTTCACTAGTCTTTAAAGCAAATAAAATAAACAAATATCCCATCTTTATTAATGCATGGTTGACCTTCATTTCCAGATTTTTTCAGTCTGAATATTTCTTATATAGCTGGTACTATTTCAGAATGATTTGCTGTTTATTTTTGTGGCTTCTGTGTTTAAACTGTGCACTCAAACATCTGAGGTTATGTGCATGAACTTACAAAGCATTTGTCCTCCTGAAGTCGCTTGTCCCTAACAGACAATCTTTACAGTGGTTATAAAGTTGTCTACGTATTTTTCTTTATTTTTTTTTCTACACTGGTTTTACAGCAACACTTCAAAGTTGGCTTTCATCATTAAAGTAAACATAGCTTCCACAATCCTATGTAAATCATGTGTCAGTACGTTCTTCTATTGAATTACCCTTTCCTAAAGATGTGCTGTGCCCACTCTCTATTTTGCAAGGACATGGCAATCTCTTTACAACTTGTGCTGCTGCTTAAAATGCGAAAGGGGCTTTTTCTTTTTTTCTTAAAAATAACCAGAAATAGGAGTAAAATACTTTCATTACTAACAAAACTAACACAGTCACTTTCAAATAACAGTGAAAAAATCTGGACGTTTGTTGGTTTGTTTTGGGTTTTTTTAGTACAGCTATCAACTATGGCTAACACTGTTTACAGTATACCTTTTTTTCCTTTTTCACCTTAAAAATATCACTGAACATCTATGTTTTTTTCAGTGATTGTGCTCTCTTGTACAGATAGAGACAGCATAAGAACAGATGCTCAGTTACACTAAACAGTGATTTCCCTTCTTGAAATGATGCAGATACAGAAACAAAGCTCCTGAAAGGACTTCAGAAAATCTGACTGGCTTTCACTAAAGCCTGTGCCGTTTCTATAAATAGTCCAGAGCTGTGTAAGTGCAAAAGAACTGTGCATGTTTCCTGCAGAACAGCATGGATATGGAGGCCATTACAGAAGATAAATGGGCTGAGTATTTGTCTTACTGTCGTCTTTTTGCCATGTTATATGGATGAGTGGATACAGTAAGCATGGGCCACCCTCTCTTTCTTCCCTGCCCTTTTCATTTTTAATCTCTTCCACCTCTTGCCTTTCCCTGGCAATGCCTATCCTTCTCGTGCTCGCAGCAACCCTTAAGATGTATTCAAAGCAGCCCAGGTAGCAAACAGTTAAGGGCCTTCCTTTGCCATTATCCTGGGTGATAGTATGATAAAGAAGGAGGTGTGTCTGACTAGTGCTCTGTATGTGCTCAGTCCTTATCTCTGTGACATTGCTAGCAAAAAGGTGGAGAGAAGACTTGTATCTCTTCTTCCTGAGAGTACAGGGCAGGGACACCTGAGGTAGCATTGCCTTAAACTGTGTGCATGTACATGACACAGTGGGGGATAGCAAACAGGAGTTTTCTGGCTGAAAACAAGGGCTATCAATCTTCAGGATGAAAGGAAAATAAAGGAGGAAAAACAATCAGTTAGGGTATTTTTAGCCCTTTTAGACTGCTTCTATTAACCCACTTTTGTGTGCATTTTAAAAACAACAAAGCAATCACTTGGTGTCCTAAATGCATACCACTTCCTGGAAAGATATTTTTGAATCTCAAAGACTAACTTGGACCACAGAAGTCAGTAAGAATGAAGGAAGATGTCTAGAGAAGAGACAGATCCTGTAGGATGGTGCAGTGGAGAGCTCGTGTCCTAGTGCTGCATGCGGGGACACAGACACAGCAATTACAATAGGCACAAGATACCAAACTACCATCACTAAAAGTCTTGTAGCGCTTTCAGAAGGAAGAAGAATGATCTTGTTATTTCTGATAAACTGAAATTCATATAGTTACAATGCACCTGAACTTGCAATGGGACACAGTATTCCTCTGCTCCTTTTTTCCTCTTTTAAAGTCTACTGTGACATGATTGTTTTACAGTGTGGATGAAAGATTAATTCTAGACTTTGCTCCATATTCTATTAGGGTCCAGGAAGCAGAATTAGTAAGTATCTAAAAATGCCACTTGAACGCACCTTGCTAATGGAAGCAGCAGCACACACAGTGCAGGATGGAATGACTGCTTTGAATATCAAAGGGCTAGAAGGGTGGGTTTGATTGGTTTGGTTTTAATGGAGGAGTGTGGTGAGAATTCTACTAGAGGTCTGAAATATGGGAGACTGACCTTACACACTTAGAGGCATTTTGTTGGTAAATATAACAGAGGTTGGTGCTTCTGCACCTTATACTGAGCTTCTACTTCATGATACGTAAACTGTAGAAGAGACTATCATTAAGCCAGCAGCAGCACAGCCACTGAGACAGACAGAGGGACTTTTTTTATTCATGAGTCTAGTATTTGCTACAGACTTTTATTCCACAAATTATGGTGCATCCCATTTAAAGCTCTGATAGTTTTTAACTGTGTGAACATTAACTAGAAATAAAGAAAAACCAGCAATATTCTGTCTCTGTTTTTAAAATAATCAATTTTTCATTTTCTTCCCTTCTTTGCATGAAATATTTTAGATCACATAGCCTGCAGAGGCTGTATAAATTTTTAAGAGTGAAGACACTAACCATACATTGCAAATTCTTATTACTATTCCATTGCTGAAATAGGCTTATGGAATAATACAAAAGAATCCCATGAACTGGTGTAATAAACTGTGCACTGTTTACAGGAGTCAAGATTTTCTTTGCTGGCATTTCTTAAAATTATCTGAAATTAATCTAAGCCACAAAAAAAATTGTTAATTTGTGTATTGAATTATATATAGAGAGATTCACAAATGAGTGGCTCCTTTTTGTCTTTAAAAATGAGAATAATATCGTTAGTTTTACAGTAAATGGGTGCTCAACCCAACATTGAGAAATCAGTGTGTTGCTTAGAAAAACAAGTGCTTTAGGCTGCAAATCTGACATATGCTTGTACTTTCTGGCAAAATGCATCCTTCAGACTTCATGGGATACAGTACTGCTCTGAGCTCCCTAAGGTATGTCTTTCCTCTGCTTTTTCTGCATGCTCTAGGGATCTTCACGTATGGAGAAAACAGACTAGATTTGCTGTGTGGCTCTGAGAGCAGTGTCTGTCTTCAGTGATGACAGTGGGGGATCTATGCATGCAGGGCAAGCTGAATATCAAACTGGGGAGCAGTCATGCACAACCGAGAAACAGAGTGAAAAAACCCACCAATTTTTAAAATAAAGACTTAATCATTTAGAGTATTATACATTCTTAGTATAGTGGTAGTCGGAATCCTAGGGATAAAGATGACAGAAATTGCTTAAAGCAGGATTCCCTGTTTTATCTCTGTGCTGTACACCCCGGATTAGGCAGTACCTTGTATACATATAGTCCAAATAGACAGTAATTGGCAACACACAGGTCATGCATGTTAGAAAATCTTGCCAGGATGGTTGCTTCTTTCTGGCAGATACAGCCTAGAGTAACAAATGCTTGATCTTAATTATATACTATGCTTTGCCTTACGGGAATGAATCCTTTTCTGTGTACTATTCTTAAACCTAGCTCCTAATTTGCCCTGTGTGCTAAAATTACTGCTACTTGCAGTAACTGCTAATCGCAGTACACCAGCTTTTATGTCCATATTTTTCCCTGTATATGTCTAAACATTAATGTTAGCTATTAACGTGGTGGTGACAGTTGTGATGTCATATCGTATGTTATTCTCTGTCCAAGACTATATATACAACATAAATTACTTTTATTTGTTTTGGTTGCTTTTAAGGACTCTGATCAAGTGTAGGGTCCCATGATGTTAGATGTTGCACAAATTCAAAGTGATTGACCGGTCTTCTTTTAAAGAACTTCTGCAATTTAGACAGACAAGGTAAAGTAGGGGAAGGAAAACAAACCCTCTGGATTTTATCTAATTCTCTGTGCATGGTCACCTCCTTTTCTTTCAGAAAGTTAAATGCATTTCTGATTCACGCCATTTTTAGCTCAGAAACACAAACTGTAAATTCCAGGGAATGAAATTTTTCTCTCTCAGCATTTGGTGACATTTGCTAATTGATAAAAGGTATACTGGATTGCATCTGTTGCTGCTTTTTTTAGGCAAACAATTCTATTGCTGAGGATGAAAACACAGCAGTTTTCAAATTCCACGTGCTCTTATAGTTCATAGTCTGTATATATTCCCTAATCCCGTGGTCTCAACAGGACATTTGCAGATTGGTAAAATGAGTATCAAAGAGCAGTTAAGGTGGCTGCCTGTAACTTGGCCTGTTGACAGCTCTGGTCATTTCCTCATACTGGAATATACTGCAGGATTGCCACAGAATAAAGTAACAGAGATGAAGGTGTGCATCAGGCAAGACACATTTTAGCTGTTTCCAAGTGTTACGCAGAGCATGGTAGTGGAGCTGCCAACCCATTTTTAATCCTCCTCACAAAAGCTTCCTAGCAGAAGTGGGCTTCACCAGCTATTAACGGTGACTCCAGCACCTAAGATCCAAATCTTGTTAGCCATTAGCATGCCAGCAGGGTATCTGAATGCACTCAAGTCTGTTCTCAGATATAACAGTTTCATCTCACTCCAGCTGTTTCCAGTAGGGATTCCTCTCTTTAAGACTGCCAAAGAAATAAATTGGGAGTCCGTATCTCTGCAGAGAAACCAGGTTAACTGATTCAGGAAGTAAATGCAATTCTCCCACGTCCATTTGATCAAAATCATCTGCAGAACAGTTCATGCTTGGATGGATCTGTGACAGAGTCCCCTCCAGCTTTGCTCAAAACATTTAACATTTCTGATCCCTTCCTCCATTAGAAATGTATAAGCAGCTGAGGGCTGCTTCATTTTACCAGTTGCTCCACATCCTGTTACTTATAATCCATTCCTGGGTACGTTTGCCAGCAAAACTTCTGCCAGAAGAATGATATCTTTCATTTTTAAAATAGAACCTTCCCTTTTTATATGGAAGATCTTTTTTCATCTCCAAGCGGCAGGCAGCAAGAGGCTGATGAGAAGGCTGCATGTGCAAGCCGTGTTGATGAGGGGTTCCAAAACACTTATTAAAATATATACACTGACTTAAAAGTTCAGATGGTTTCCTTGTAGCTGTCAGAACTGATCCTGCTGTACACGACTATTCTCAATACATCTTTCCCAGAGATTACTTATTCCTAGAACACTTGGATAGTGATACTTTTGACTTAAAAATAGATCAGATTGGTATACCAAACTTCTTCATCTCTTGTTCTTTATTACCAATATAGTGTATTTTTCAGGAGAAATCTTTTCAGGAATGTCTATTATGGCATTAATATTAAAGTTCTTCTGTCATGTCTGACAATTCTGTGTTCATAGACTTTGTATGCTAAAGGAGGTGGTTTTGTGAAATGTATTGTTAACATATTGGCAGTCCTTTCCTGCTGCATAGTGAGTCAGCTTTGTAATAACAGAAAATGGAGTGAAACACAAAGATAAGCTAAAAAAAATGTCCATTTTTTTCATCAAAAGTTACCTGCTACTTTTTTGTTGAAAAATTTGCACTTCCCCATCCCATTCACTTGCAGTATCTGAGGTGTCAGTTGTCAGTCACATATCAAGAGAGGTAGCAAGCTATTTAAAGGTAGTAAGCTATTTAAGTTGCCCAAGAGTGTAAGAGCTTCATTAATTACAAAACAGTTTGGAGTATATAAGGCAGAAAAGCAGCAAGCTTGTTTGCAGTGCTAAAACCCAACTGTATCCTAGACACTATGATTAAGATTTTGCTTCAGTCGAGATAAGCATGTCCATCACTCCATGTGTAACCTGTTTTGTACATAAACAATGTGTACAAGAGTACTGTTTCTGGTATTATCAGCTCTCTTCACCATTCCTGCAATGAACTATACTGTGAATTTCTGACAGATACATAAATGATTAATAAAGTTTCATTTTGGGGGTAATTTTTCTGTCTAATCTCTCTCTGTGAATTAGAACTTAGGGATGGTGCTGAAAGTCTTACCTTTTTAATTAGATGGGGATACATAATTCAATAGCTCCTTTAGCCTCAGTCCAGTGTTACTCTGTACTCCAGCTACAGCTATATACCTATGATTTAAACACTCAACTTTTCTATTAATATCAATGTAATTATAACCAACTTGTTCTGTAAAAATTTTAGCACTGTCACCTGTCTTAGGAAAACTTGGGAGTTAATGTTTTTGAAGTTATGCTACTCTGGGAACGGATATTGGATTTGGATATTAAGTTTGTATATGTATTAACAGGAAGGCTAATACACACCACCAAATACTTTCCTCTTTTATAACACAGCAGCTGTTTGAATCCTATTCTACAGTGACTTGAGTTACTTCTGCTTAACCGCTTAGCGGTGCAACCTGTTTGGTGCTTAGCTTTTTTTGAGTGCAGCAGAAAAGGTTGCAAGTAGGTCCTGTTTTTAACTAAAAAATGAAAAGTCTGACTTAGCCTTGACACTGCCTTCGTTAGCGCCACTGTAGCCTCTACAGTCAGCACTTTGCTTTTGGTTTCAGTGGATAAATCATTAACACATTTTAAAATTATCTTTTTTTCTCTGCTTTTTTTTAGCTTTTTGGGCCATTGTTATACCTTTTGATTTTGGAAACAGGAGGCCATAATTCCTAGCTTTGGTGTGGAAGGAAGCATTACTTCCTAACACTACTTGTTTGTGAGAAATTAGCTGTTAAAATCATGCCAAAATGCAAATGAGGGGGCTGAGCAGAATAGCAGGAAGTTAATCATAGTACTCCACATTCTTGCAACCTGCCAGAGTTGGAAATAATTCTGTACCTTTTTGGAAGGCTGGGAATGTCAACTTTGCAGAAGTAGCTGTAATTTGTCCTAACCCTGGCTGCTTGTTGAATTATCAGGACAGAAACTACAGAATTCTCTTTTTGGCTTTTGAAGTTAATCCAGTATAATAATTGAAATAGTAAAAAACTAATGTACAGTGAGGATTTAATTTAGGGTTTGTGTTTTTTTCCATAGGGAAATAAAACAGGGAGCATGTTTGAAGAATGGGAACAAGCTCTTAGCAAACACATTTTGGGGCAACAGCAGATATGAGGAAACTCAAGATAGATCTATTTACTTCTAAAGCATAACAGGAACATGGCTTGATTAAGAAAGCTGCTTTTTCTCTCTTCTGAAGCAGTAAGACCAATTGCATTTTGCAAGCTGTGGTTGGATTAAAGAATGATTCTAGTGCATTTAAAATCTCATTGAGAACTGAAGATGGGAGGAAAAGGCTTTGTCTTTAAACAACCAAAATGCAGGGAGCACCTTGGCCTCCAGTAGGTTACACACACCCCTGAGAAAGCAGGTGGGCATTGGCTGGGCTCCTCCACAAAACCTGCTGCTACTGCAACCTCAGGGCTGTCGTGGTCCAGCACTGCTGCTGCTCAGCACTGCTGGCTGGTAGATCTGGACAACAGCAAATAATCAATGTAAGATTATGAGATTCAGGGTAAGACTTTTAAAAGTTTTGCTGAACACTATGGAGAGAGTCAATAAGAATTATATTTAGATGTTTATTTAAATCAGCCCTTACTATTTATAGCTGAGGAAGAACAGAGTAGTTCTGAACAAGCATAACAGAAGAAATTTGAACTGTCACAAAGCGAGAGCGATGGTCTTGTTTCTGCCCTGAGGTATGCAGTCAAAAAATATAACCTTTGTAGATGACAAAAATGTATATATGCATTCCATGGTAAGAATAGAAGATTAAACTGTTTCTAAGTATTATTAAAAGATATATAACTTTTCACAATATACTGAGCTTCATTGTGCTTCATAGCTGGTTTAGCAGACCTCTCCCAGTTCTGCACACAAAGCTGTTTGTATGGAGAGAAAAAAAATTACTGCCACTATAGATAGAGTTCCCATGCAGAATTTAAGATGCAACTTGTAAAACACAGAGGCTTACTGTGAATGTTATTCCAGTTTCCTTCTGGGATTAAATCTATGTGCCTATTTATAGGAATCTTTTTTTCTTTGTGATTGGATATAATAATCTGACTATATGAAGACTTCTAGTGAGGAAGAGATAAAAGGGAATGTATGATGCTAAGTAATGATAGGTTGTTTCTGTAGTCATGGCAAGTGATGCATGTAGAATACTAACAGCTTATTGACTAATGGCTTTGTGCAATTTATAGATTATGAATAATAGAAAACACTTCCTGTAGAAGGACTTTTTACCTGGGCACTAGCATGATTATAAAAGATTAGTATGAGGTCTGTTCAGGAGAAAACCCGTATAGTCACATTTGCAGCAATCACGTATTTCTGAAATGCAATTAAATCTGCATAGGTGGAAAGTAACTAAGAAGAAATGTCAGTTGTATTTTATGGTTGTTCTATACTGGTTTATAAACTTGAAGAGAAGTAGGGGAAGAAAATCTAAATGCCTTTTTCTCCCCTCTGTAAACATTCTGTTCCTACGTTATTTAAACTGAGGGGATGGTTAACACCTATATAGAGAGACAGACATTTATTGAGAGCAAGTACCTTCTGTCTCTCAATTATTATGCTAATAAATGAAAAATATTTATTTAAATGCTCAAGACACCTGTCCTTCAGGCCAGGAACATGAGATTTTATGGGCCATGGAAACATTCTGGATTTAAAATAGACTTCTTCACAACTTTCATACCATGGGAAGACATCAGTGCTATCAGAAACAGTTCTCCACTCCGCAGTAATGCCTTGTTGGCTTCAATAATGCAAGCACACGCTCCAAAATTTCTGAACGGAATAATTTAATAATACATATAAAAAAATCCCTGATGGTTCAAGTCTGCTGTTGCTAAAGATGATACTCAATACTAGAAATAGTCTCTTGAGGCACAGGGTTAACTGCTGTATCTAGCTTTATTTTCCTAACAAAAATCCCTCGCCCATTGTGGAGCTGTATAAATAATACCACGGACAAAGAACGTTAGGGTGAGGAGCCCTCCTCAGTTGTTTACCTATGAACCCAAAGAAGTTAGAAACAAGATTTAAAAGTCTCAAGAGGAAGAGCAGCACAGGTGCATACCGGTCAGGCAGTAGCTTGCGACTAAGGTGACTGATTTTGTGAAAACCTTGCTGAAAACAGCTCTTGCTCCCGCTAACGAGTACGGTGACCTGATCGCTGTTAGAGCGAGCGCTCGGCAGGAGAGTTCCCAAAGCAGAACGAGTATTTCTCTGCGGGAAGCTCTCGGTGAGCCTCGGGAATATGCGGAGCATGGGGGGCAGGGTCGCTGCCCCTGTGCCCCGCATTTCTGCACGCTGGGACCCCCCAAATCGGGCTACCGAGGCGCTCCCGCCGCCCGCC